>NC_051311.1:21359274-21662304 GCF_015220235.1 Choloepus didactylus
TAGGGACTATTATTATCTGCTTCACATTTGAGGATGAGAGAGGTAAGGTAACTTACCCAAGGCCACAGAGCTGATATGGGATTCAAATCCAAGCCATCTGGCTTCAGAGTCCACACTTTTTCAACACTATTTTATGCCTCTGGGCTGCCTTATTTATTTAAAATGTTTTTAATATATATTTTTTTAAATGTGGCTATATCAAAACTGCTTCTGGTGCTTTATCAATTATAATTCAATTGTAGTATTTATTATCTACTTTTCGTGTAAGGCATTTGTATTTCTACTCATTGAGGAGATTCCGTTTATTATAAATATTACTACTTATGGTTCCTATAAAGGAATTAAATCTGACATTCAATTGGACCAAAAAGAGTTTCTCTAACCTATGTATTTTTCATGGTCTTTGTGATTAGAACAAAGCATGTCTGAAGACTACAGATACAACTATTACTACAGAGGTTATCTAGAAAGAGTAAGAGGTGAAACAAAGGGTTTTGGTAAAGCCAATTAAAATGTCTGTCAGCAGTTGAAAAAGACTGAATTAATTGTCCATTGCCATCTGCAAGCCCATACTTCTAGAATAAGAGTTAGAGAAATGATCACGCTGTATGATATGACTCATTGCAAATCTAATGCATAATACCTAAGAAAGAGCCTGAGGCCCAGAACATTGCCCATGGGATGCAAAGAGACGCCAAAAGTAGATCAAATTCCCATCTCACGAAGAGCTCCTGTGATTGATGAATAACTTCATCATGAATTATTATTAATATTCTTCATGCGAAGATAAAATGTTCTTCATCTTGCTACAACTTTGTTTTACTTGTACCTATCATTCCCATGAGCATTTTATAAATTTGCTTTCAGTTGTCAGATTATCACATTGTGCTATCTCTGAGCAGGGTTGTAAAACTCACAGGGAATGGAAAGAGACCTCTGTGCTCTAAGGTACAGCTGTAGATTTGGGTGCTGTTGGCATGCGGTTTGAGGAACAGTTCAAGAAATCCTTAAGTATATTTGATAATTTCTATTTCTTTTTTTTTAGGAGAAAACATTCATAATACGCAAATAGTACAAACAATTTTTATGGATAGATTTCAAACATATTTATATATACATATATGTGTATATAGATGGATGGATGTGTGTGTGTGTGTGTGTGTGTGTGTGTGTGTATGTATGTGTGTGGTGTAATGGATACAATGGTATGTTACCCTTGTCCCCCCTGTTCAATTATCCTGTTTTCCAGAGACTTGGTAGGAGACTGTATAGCCAGCCTTGCCCCTTTTGAGAATTATCCTCAGAGGAAGAAAACCCCTTTATCCAAGGATACACCCATTTTAGGGGAGGGGAGAATCCATATCCAATAGTTAGTTAATGCTGGGGTACAAAGGCCTGTCCCCTTTTCCTCAAGTCAGAATAACAAGCCATCCCAGGCCCAGAGTTCCCCGTAGTACCAGTTAAGTCAGTGGTATGACTGTGTTGACCCTAAGGTTTTGTTCTTAAAGCCATTAAAAAATATACATCTGCATGCAGACTTCCACCTCTTAAGGTCTATTTCTTTAAGAAACCTGATCATCTAAGACCAAATTTAAATATATATATATATATATGTTTACATTCCTCCCTCTGGCTGGAGTGGGATGAGAAGGAGAATATAGGAAGGAAAACATATTTCCAAATATGATAGGGAGATCAGTGTATTTTCCCATCGGCTCTCATCTTGGACATGTAGAAGACCATAGGATTAATGGAGATCAGATTAGAAACTCTGCTCCATCCCTCACCTACATGTTTATTCCATGTGGAATAAACAATGACCTGTTGGAACCTCAGCTACCCTTGCTAAAACTTGGAATAGTAATGGATAAACTTTCACTAAATAATTAAAAAAAAATTAGTAAGAATTGTTTTAAATTTTCTTTTAGTAAAAATTTTAAAGTAAATTCTGCTAATATTTGTATTCCTTTGTATTGTAAAATAGACTGTCTTTACAAAGAAATGCTGTCTAGTGTTATCTGCAGTCTTTTTAAATTGAAATTATGGAATTAAAGAGCCAACAATTACTTTTCCTCAATTTTTTAAACCAGAAGAACCCTCTAAGTTCTGTAATGAATGTAAATGACAGTAAGTGAATAGGAAGTGAATCAGAAAAACAAGACATAAAGTTAAGTCAGGCATATATACCAGGAAAAAAGAGAAAGGAAGGCGGGGGGCGGGGTGAGAAAAGATGAACTTTTGAATGACATTTGATGACTCTTCTCTGATATGGAGAGACGTGTATGCATTGGATCTATAAAATGAGCAGTAGAATTTTGAACAATTAACTTCCTGTAGGTCACTGAAGAAAAAGAAAGTTATGGGAAAGCCGTGAAAGCCAGCTTATCATACTTCCATTTACATACTAGGACTTGGGATGGGTGGGTGTCATTCCTAATCTTGACACAGCTTCAGGGATTGTCAAATGCATCACTTCTCATTCTCTTGCTTTAAAGTTGTGCTAAAAAGTTGGTGGAGGCCATTCTCTTTTACTCTGATAATAGACCATGTTAACACTTGTTTCATTAACTTGGCCTTTGAAAGCTTTGAGAGGTCATCTGACAGAACCCAAGTGTAGCAGATGAAAAGGGCCTTCAGGCTGTCTGCACAAATGTCCGGCAAGCCCCTGAGGTTGTTGGGGGAGCACCAGACCGTGCCCCAGGACAGCTGAATCAATGCAGCTGTTTTTCCACCGCTTAAACCACCTGTGTCCAAATCTGTTTTAGATCATGAGTGTATGGATTTAAAGAGAAAAGAAAAGTTTTAAAACCAACTCAAATAATTGGAAAACAGAATGTATCATCCAAGGAGTTTTCTTTTTCTCCATTTTCCTATTCTGAAATGCTAGTGTACCTAGATTACTTAAAATTCCCTCTTAGCAGTACTTGATGAGTCAGTATTTTATGACTTTGAATTGTGAATTGTCTTACTCTTTAAATATATATACTAACCAAAGGTAGCATTCACAAATACTTTCCTTTAATAAAAAAAGTTAAGATAGTTCTCCATGGAATAAAGGAGACAGTCTTAGTTGATGGAGAAGAAAACTCAGTGGATATTTCACCTATTCCTCACCATTTAGGATCTTTGGTAAGGGTCAGGGTTTGAAAACTTGGAGGTTAAAGTAAAGACTTTACGAAAATTTTGGTTTGAAAATAGGCATGGATTCTCAATATTTAAATCCTGGTCATATGCTTACTTCGCTCAATGATGAGTACGTTTCAGAATCCTTATTCACATTCTTTCATTTATAATTGCTACCGTCTATTTAAAAAAATGATTTGAGGCAGCTATCATTGAAAGGCAAGGATGATATAGGAGTAAAACAAGAACCAAGAAATAAAGGGATGTGGTAGTCATTACATTAAAATAAATGAAAACTATGATGGCCACCACTAACAAAGGGTGCGTCAGCTCAGTGATGGCCATTTTATAATATTATTTTTAATCATCACAGCTATGGTAAAAGAGGAATAATTATCCCCATTTTAAAAACACAAACTGTGCATTCAGAAAGTTCATTAGTTCATTCCTTCATTCATTCAGCAGTGTTTATCTATTCCTTGTGTGTGCCAGGCATTGTGCTAGACTTGCAGCATCCGACTCTAAACAGATTCTTCCCTAAAAGATCATAGAGTCTAATGGAAAAAGCTGGATCATTTACTCTGCTCTACATGGGAATGAGCAGCAGATGCAGAAAGCTGCAAAGGCCATGCTGTCTCACCTACAGCACAATGTCTCTTAAACTAATTAAAAGTACTCGTGCCAAATCTTGGTTTGCGCATAACATAATGATTACAATGAACATTTATTGAGTGCTCATTATAGGCTGGGTGCTCTTCTGCATACTTAAATGTATTTATTCATTTATCCCTCAAAACAACCCTATGAAGTAGGAGCTATCTATCCCTATTTTACAGAGGAGGAAACTTAACAGGCTGTTTAAGTAAGTTGCCTTAAATCACACAACTCAAAAGTAGAAAAATCCAGTATTTGCATGAAGCCAGTCAACCTCTGGAGTTGGCATATTTGACCACTGCTTTACACTGCTTCCAAAATGTGCTGAAGAGTTGCTACATACTGTGTCAGACCTTGAGGCTCTGGAGATACATATGATGTAATTCTATGCCAGAGACATAAAACTTAAAGTAAACATCACCATCATCATTGTTCTGGTTTGTTAATGCTGCCAGAATGCAAAACCACCAGAAATGGATTGGCTTTTATAATAGGGGGTTTATTTGGTTGCATATTTACAGTCTTAAGGTTATAAAGTGTCCAAGATAACGCATCAACAAATAGGTACCTTCAATGAAGGATGGCCAATGGTGACCGGAAAACCTCTCTTAGCTGGGAAGGCATGTGGCTGGTGTTTGCTTGCTCCCAGGTTGCATTTCAAAATAGCATTCTCCAAAATGTCTGCATCAGCTTCCAATGGCAGTCTTCAAAATGTCTGTCTCAGCTCTAGCCAGCTGTGAGCTGCTTCTATCTGAGATTTTACAGAGCTCCAGTGAACCAATCAAGGCCCATGCTGAATGAGTGGGGCCATGCCTCCATGAAAATTCTTCAATCAGAGTTATCACCTACAGTTGGGTGGGTCACATCTCCATGGACACAACTTAATCCAAAGTTTCCAACTTAATCAACACTAATATGTCTGCCCCTACAAGAATGCATTAAAGAATATGGCTTTTTCTGGGGGACATAATATATACAAACTGGCATATTCCACCCCCTGGATACCAGGAAAACATATTCTTTCCAAATACAAAATACATTCATCCCATCACAATATCACAAAAGCTTAAATCATTTCAGTAACAACAGGTAAATACAAGATCCCATCAAAATCAATTACAAGCATGGTCTGTCCTAAAGCAGAATTCCCCTCTGGCTGTAGATCTCTGAAACTTAGAACAAGTTATCTGCTTCCAATATACAAAGGAGGTGCAGTCACAGGGTAAACATTCCCACTGCCATAAGGAGAAACTGAAAGGAAAAGAGGGTTTAAGGGACCAAAACAATTCCTAAAATCCACAGGGCAAACTCCATTAGATTTCAAAGTCTGAGAGTCATTAACAGAATGGACGTTGTACACTTGGGGCTTGAGAGAGAGGATTTCCCGCACTTGCCAAAGGTTTATGTGTCAGCCCTTTTCTCGCCAAACACTGGGGTAAGTGCTCCAACATATCCACATGTTGGGGAGACCACCTTCTTGGCCCCACCCTCCTCAAACATTGGGACAGCACTGGGTTTCTTTTCCATCTCCAGGGCACATTCTCAACCCCTTCAGAACATTGGGGTGTCAGCCAGGCTCTCCCCAATCCCTGGGGAATGTGCTTCACCCTCTCTAAGGCCTGGGGAGGAAACACTCTTCCTGAGCATTGAGGCAGAACACCTGCCTTTGACCTCCAGGGCAAACTCACCCTTTCCATGTATGTGGGCTGCTCCGTTCTCCCTGCTTGAGACTTCTTGACTCCAGATATCAATCTCCATGGCTCTGTCTTTGAAGACCTTTTTCCTTCAATTTGTTCCTCTGTGTCCTCCAGTTCAGACAGGCCGTGGCTCCAGCTATAGAGTTCTCTCAAAAATCTCATTGGCTTGGCATGAAGCACATAGGGGTCAAAACCATCAGATAATAGGGCTTTCCACAAATCCATTCTGGATAACTCCATCTCCAATCTTGGCTTGTACTGAAATGGTGGTTGGTTTCCATGTTTGGTTAAATCCTCGTGTGGGGCTACAGCTTCTGGGGTTCCACCCCCTGGAAGCCTGGAATTTTCCAAACCATCAGTTTGAACCCAAGAGTAAAGTTCTAAGCTTATCTCTCTCTGCTTGCATTCTACTATGAGCTGCAAAGAGAAGCCATGCTATATCCACAGCTTTTAATTTTGAAATCTCATCAGCCAAGTATCCCAGCTTGTTGCTCTCAAATTCTTCCTTCCATCTGACACCAGGACTCAATTTTGCCAAATTCTCTGACACTTTAAAACAAGAATCATCTTTTTTCCAGTTCACAACAACACATTCATCATTTCTGCTTGATCAGAAGTATCTTTAGAGTCCATATTTCTACCAACTGTCTCTTCAGAGCAGTCTAGGCCTTTTCTATCAAGCTCCTCACAATTCTTCCAGAATCCCCTTATCCACTTAAAAAGCCATTCCAACATGTTTGGTATTTGCAAACTCAGCAGCACTGGCACCCCACTCCTGGTACCAAAATCTGTTATGGTTTGCTAATGTTGCTGGAATACAAAACACCAGAAATGGATTGGCTTTTATAAAAGGGGGTTTATCTGGTTACAGTTACAGTGTTAAGACCATAAAGTGTCCATCAACAAAGGGTACCTTTACTGGAGAAAGGCCATTGGCATCTGGAAAACCTCTGTTAGCTGGGAAGGCATGTGGCTGGAGTCTGCTTGCTTCCAGGTTGCATTTCAAAATGGCGTTCTCCAAAATGTCTGTATCAGCTTCCAACAGCTGTCTTCAAAGTGTCTGTCTCAGCTCCAGCTTGCTATGAGCTCCTTCTGTCTGAGCTTATATAGTGCTGCAGTAAACTAAACAAGGCCCACACTGAATAGGTGGAACCACACCTCCATGGAAATTATCCAATCAGAGTTATCACCTACAGTTGGGTGGGTCACATCTCCATAGACACTGAACCAATAGGTTCTAACTCAATCCACACTAATATGTCAGCCCCCATAAGAATGCATTAAAGAACATGACTTTTTCTGGGGTACATAAGTATACAAACCATCACACACAGTTATAGTGTTAAGGCCATAAAGTGTCCAAGGTAACACATTGACCATTGGGTACTTTCGTGGGAGAATGGCCAATGGCAACCGGAAAACCTCTCTTAGCTGGGAAGACATGTGGCTGGTGTCTGCTTGCTCCCAGGTTGCGTTTCAAAATAGCATTCTCCAAAATGTCTGCATCAGCTTCCAATGGCAGTCTTCAAAATATATGTCTCAGCTCCAGCCAGCTGTGAGCTCCTTCTGTCTGAGATTTTATAGAGCCCCAGTGAACCAATCAAGGCCCACACTGAATGGGTGGCGCCACGCCTCCATTGAAATTCTTCAGAGTTATCACCCACGGTTGGGTGGATCACATCTCCATGGACACAACTTAATCCAAAGGTTCCAACTTAACCAACACTAATATGTCTGCCCCTACAAGAATGCATTAAAGAATATGGCTTTTTCTGGGGGACATAATATATACAAACCGGCATAATCATCCTATCAACCTCAAAGCTGTTGGGCATACTTGATGTGCTTCTTTTAGAGATTTGGTTTTCTCAGAGTAGATAAGAATTGAACTTGACCTTGGATAATTAGTTGTATTTCTCCAAGTAGAAATAGCAAGCAAGTACCTCTGTTAGCAACACCTTGACCAAAGCCACAGAGAATAAAACTAAATGGCTTCTAGGGGACTGGTGGTTTGATGGGTTCAGCCCTCTACCACAGGTTTTACCCTTGGGAAGACGGTTGCTGCAAAGGAGAGGCTAGGCCTCCCTATGGTTGTGCCTGAGAGCCTCCTCCCGAATGCCTCTTTGTTGCTCAGATGTGGCCCTGTCTCTCTGGCTAAGCCAACTTGAAAGGTGGGATCACTGCCCTCCCCCCTACGTGGGATCAGACACCCACGGGAGTGAATCTCCCTGGCAACGTGGAGTGTGACTCCCGGGGAGGAATGTAGACCTGGCATCGTGGGACGGAGAACATCTTCTTGACCAAAAGGGGGATGTGGGAGGAAATGGAGTAAGCTTCAGTGGCAGAGAGAATCCAAAAGGAGCCGAGAGGTCACTCTGGTGGGCACTCTTATGCACACTTTAGACAACCCTTTTTAGGTTCTAAAGAATTGGGGTAGCTGGTGGTAGATACCTGAAACTATCAAACTACAACCCAGAACCCATGAATCTCGAAGACAGTTGTATAAAAATGTAGCTTATGAGGGGTGACAAGGGGATTGGGAAAGCCATAAGGACCACACTCCACTTTGTCTAGTTTATGGATGGATGAGTAGAAAAATAGGGGAAGGAAACAAACAGACAAAGGTACCCAGTGTTCTTTTTTACTTCAATTGCTCTTTTTCACTCTAATTATTATTCTTGTTATTCTTGTGTGTGTGCTAATGAAGGTGTCAGGGATTGATTTGGGTGATGAATGTACAACTATGTAATGGTACTGTGAACAATCGAAAGTACGATTTGTTTTGTATGACTGCGTGGTATATGAATATATCTCAATAAAATGAAGATTAAAAAAAAAAAAAAAAAAAAAGACATAATGCTGAGCAAAATAAGCCAGGCACAAAAAGAGAGATATTGTATGTTACCACTAATGTGAATTCTGTGAAAAATGTACAATGTTTTATACTGTAGAATGAATGTACGGGACCTAGAGATACCAATTAGTGGAGGGGGAATGATAATCTAATAAGAACAGATAAACTATGGAGGGTAATCTCAATGTTATGGGAATGCTCAGGAATGATTATGGTTTGTAAACTTTCTTGGATATAGTAAGATCATGTTGGAAGCAATAGAGTTATTTTAGGTTTTTTTTTTCTCTTATTCCTTTGTTTTCTTAGGGGTTGTTAATTTTCTTGGGGTATGGTAGGAACATGTTGGAAGCAATGTAGTTATTTTAGATTATTTGTTTTTCTTACTCCTCTGTTTGGACATGGTTTATTAATTTTCTTGGGGTATGGTAGGAACATATTGGAAGCAAAGTAGTTATTTTAGGTTATTTGTTTTCCTTAATCCATTGCTTTGTTTGAAATGTTGTGGGGTTTTTTTGGTTGTTGTTTGCCTGTTTGTTTTTAATTATTTGATAAACAAAGTTAAAAAATTGAAAAAAAATCAGTAGAAAAATGGGAGTAAAAACTAAATGACAAATAGGGTGGGATAGGGGGATGGTTTGGGTATTCTCTTTTCACTTTTATTTTTTATTCTTATTCTGATTCTTTCTGATGTAAGGAAAATGTTCAGAAATAGATTGTGGTGATGCACGCATAACTATATGATCATACTGTGAACAGTTGATTGTATACCATGGATGACTGTATTGTTTGTGAATATATTTCAATAAAACTGAATTAAAAAAAAAAAAAAAAAAAAAACTAAATGGCTTCAAGTAACTACAGGAAATGTTTCACATTGTTGGATTTAACATTTGAGATTTCACTATTGACTAGCAACACCAAAGTCAAGGACATGCATAAATTATAATGAGAATTACTCTATCTTATTGTAAGGATTATATTGGATAATATTTAGAAAATAAAATGCAAAGGGTGAGTCTGCTTACCAAGCAAGGAAACAAAAGAAGAAGAGCACATTTGGCATAAAATTATTATGATTTCAGTTTGAAATCACAGATTCCATGTTTCAGATTGGGTTTAAGATGCTTTCAAATATGGGACTCAGATAAGAGACTAAGTTAGAAAGGCAGATTTAGGAAAAAGTGAGGCCAAATGAACAGACTTTTTTTTTTTTTAAGGAAAGAAAGGGCCATGCAGGCAAATAAGATAGATTTATTCATCCCTTCAAGAAATATTTATTGAACACATACTATGTGCCAGACACAATTCTAGTGCTCCAGATACAGCAATGAGCTAAATAAGTAAAATCTCCGTCCTTATGCATTTTGAAGTCTATATGGAGAGAGATACACTGAAAAAGTAAACATATAGCATATTTGTGAAAAAAATAATAATGCCAGAGAAGGGGTTCCTAGGAAAGGGAGCACTTACTATTTTACATAGTGTGGTCAGGGAACATGACAATGTGATGCTTATGGAGAAACAAAGCGCATGTGAGGGAATGAGGCAAGAGGATGTCTGGAAGAAGAGTATTCTTGGCAGAGACAATAGCACCAGCAAAGCTCTCGAAGCTGTAGCCTTCTTGGCATCTCTGAGAGCATCAAGAAGATGACTCGGGCTGGAGAGGAGTAGGGAGAGGACAATGGCAGGAGACAAAGTCAGAGAGGTCTGTGTAGGACCCTGGGATTTCCCATTGAGTTCTGTGGGAAGCAATTGAAGACACTGAAGCATAGTGACATAATATAACTTCTGGTTTATGAAGGGCTTATTTTGGATGCTATGTTGAGAAGAAGTTGGCAGTGGAGCAGTGTGAGAAGGAAAGAAAACAGAAAGAATATTTTGGAGGCTCTTGCAATAATTCAGATGGTATTGCAAAAAATAGGTTGGTGATCCTATGACTGGATTCTGAATATATTTGAATAGCTTGAGCCATTAGGATGGATAGAATGTGGGGTGTATGAGGAAAGGAATAAAAATAATCCCATGTTTTTTGTTCTGAGGGAAAGGAAGGATAGAGTTGCCATTTCCTGAGAGGAAGAAGACTGTAAAAGCAACAGGTTTGGAGGGGAATCAAGAACATAGCATCCTATGTAGCATCAACCATCATATGTTTGAGCTATCTATTAGATAACTAATGCCAATGATGTATACAAGTCTGGAGCTCCAGAAAAAAAAAAGTCTAGGCTAAATATATAAATTTAGGAGTCTTTAGATGAGAGGTGGGCAATATTGAAAATAATGGACTCAATGACATCACCAAGAGAATGAGTCCCAAGGACTGAGCCCTGGGATGTCTGGGAAAACTAGGAAGGAACTAGGGATTTGCAGAAAGAGAAACCATTGTAACATGAGACACACCAGGAGAGTAGTCTTCCTGGATGACAAGGAAGGAGTCTCAAAAGGAAGAATTAATCATTTGTGCCAAAGGCCATTGACAGATCACCTAAGACAAAGATTGAGAATTGATCATTGGATTTGGCAACATGGATATTAAAGGGCTACCTTATCAAGAGCTGGGGACAAAAGATTGATTGGAATAGTTTTGAATAAAAGGAGAATTGCAGGTTACAAGTATAGCAGATAGAAACACGAAGAATCAAAATAGCTATTTTAAACAAATAAAAAAATAATTTGAGAAAATTAGAAAGATTAATAATAAGTGTTATGAAAAATTGGAAGACTGTAGAATCTTAGAATAAAGGAGAGAGTGTTAAGAAAGAAAGATGGCCAGCAAAATCACCTTCTGCAGAGGACTTAGGAGATATGGCCTAGGCATGATCTTTGCATTTGGCAATTATAAAGTCAATCAGGATTTTTTTCTAAAGCAGTTTTACTAGAGGAGGGAGCCAAATTGTAGTGGGATAAGGAATATCTGGGAAGTAGGAAGTCAGGAACTGAGTGCTCAGTTTATTCCAAAAAAATTAATAACAAAGGAAAGAGATCAGGAAGTACCTTGGCATCCATCTAACAAATACCATAACTTTGCATATTATAAGATGTATATTTTTTATATTTTAATAGTTCTGATGGCATTTTACAATTATATTGGCAGCATTTTTCCTTCTAAATGGTGCATAATGCAATAGTGCATTTTATAATTGATTTTATTATTGATATCATGAAATATGGGTATATAATGAATGACTAAACCAAGGAGAGGAAACTATAAAAGTGGATATAAAGGTGCAAAAGAAGGAAGTGGAAAAAGATAATTTTGAACTATCATTCAGTAAATATTTATTGAATGAGTCAGGTAAGAATATTGATGAAAGTAATGAGTGAATTTTTAATAACAATCCACCTAGGGTGGATGAAAAGAGAAGTACAACAAGTAGGGTCTAACAGAATATGAAAATATAGAATTATAAAAAGATTGGACAGTACAATGATGTGACATGACATGCTTAAAGAGGATGAGGAGGTTGTAAAGGTGAAGGAATAGAAGCATATCATCAGAAGGGGAATTTCTGAGATAAAGGTAATGACAAGGTCTAGGGTGTGCCACTTGAGTAGATTCTAGAAGTGGGACAAAGGTTAAGGTTGTGGGAGTGGAAGAAACCCGTAAAACTTGAATTTAGGGTGTTGGAAATGTAATCCATAGGCTCATTGTTGGAGAACGGCATGAAATATTGGAGGAAAACCAAATAAGGGATTGAGGTCCCCAAGGACCACGGGGAGTATTACTAAATTTAGTAACAAGGATGGTAAGAATGTTAGGAGCTTTGAAAGAGGGAAACTAAAGATTGTGGAAAAAATCTAGCCAAGAAAAAGAAACAAAATCTATGATATCAAGAATCCATTCTATCTCCACCACTGGGCTAGGCAATTATCATATAGGATCTTATTTATTCTTCCTGAAAACCCTGTGGTAGGTGTTATTATCTCTAGTTTGCAGGTGAGAAAATGGAAGCTTGGAGAAGATGTGCAAACTAAGATAGTATTTTAGTAATAACTTGGCATTGGAGGTTTTTCTTTCCTAGAAAGATGCCAGGTCCTGAGATCTCTACTACTAAGTCATTTTCTCACTGAAATAGTACCACAGGAGGTCAGTTACCCAATTGAGGAATGGAAATTTCTTGCAATCAAGGTCACACTTTAGATTTGGTGGTGATTTCTTAAAGGGGCCTTATGTCTTACGACTATGCTCAGACCACAATTTGCCTGAAGCTGCTACCACAAACTTAGAGACTGTTCAAGACAGTACAGAGCAGGTCAAGTGTTTTGTTGTTATTGTTTTTAAGTGATCTGAGTTTATTTTCCTATGAGATGCATGAGCTGAGAATAGAAGGGTATGAACATATATGTCCTCTGCCTCCCTCCACCTGTGTCCACATTTCCTTTCCCCACAGATCCTCTGGCAACACTGCAGAGGTCAGTTCTGGCAGCAGCTGACTTAAGCGGCTCTTTAGATACAGGGAAAACTTTCAGTTGTGAGAGCAACTCTGAGCTGCCTGCAGGAGAAGGGGAGAGGTGTCAGTTGAGAAGGAGGTAGGAGAACATCATAGCTGGGGGACTGAGATATTCAGGGGAGCCTTGGTCCATTCAAGACCCTGAATAGTATTAACACTGAACCCAAGAAAATATTATAGCTGTCCCCATATAGAAAAATCTTCTGTTTTGTGTTACAGTCTGCCAAAATGACAGAAAGATGGTACAAATTGTGCCAGAAGCAGTATATTCACTTTGCTCATAATCCCCCAATTTTCTCTGCTCTTTAGAATTTAATGTTTCACATTAGTCAACATTTGATTATAGTCTTTAGCTCATACCCAGTATTTTTACTTATGTTATCTTAGTCAACCTCAAAACCACCCTGTGTCATGGGTCTTTTTATTAGTACCATTTTCATGGACAAGGGGTCACACAAGATAAATGATCTATAAAAGTTTATGTAAATAGTAAATGATGGAATTTGAACTTGAACATAGTTCTTTCTCACTCCAAAGCCCATGGACTTTTGACCAGACAATATTGCCTTGCATTGATGATGGGCTAGTATTTTCTAGCCATGTTTCTTTAGTCAGTCTAGTAATACAAATATCAACACTTAACTCAGCAAAGGAATTAGGAAAAAAAATAGTTGTACTGTATTACTGCAAGATACAAATACAGGATAGAGTCATCAAAGCTTTCAAATTAATGGGGATATTAAATAATAATATGTATATTCTTAATAAAAATTAGCACCCTGTGCTATTTTACCTGAAAACTGTTCTCATTTATAGTTCAGTGAAAGCAGTCTAAATCACATCCACATTTAATATTTATACTTGAATAACATTCAAATGCATAAGGGCCCATAAATATTGTTCCTACATGCTTATGTTTTCCTGCTTTAATGTTTACTTTTGCCCGCCTTTTGTAAAGTAACCTAAGGAGTATTCATCGTGTAAATAAAACTATGAATATCTGTGGTATCTCTGTACTGATACTTACGAAACCCATAATCCTGCTCAAGTTACTTACACGGGAACCTGTACCTCAGCATTTTATTGATACCAGATTTTCACAGGGTGCAACATTGGACTCTTGCTCCCTGTCTTCGCTAGAAAGGAATGCAGAGAAGCAAAGCTCTCTCTTAGATTCCTTTCCAAGGCACCTAAGGACTTGGACCCACGGGGATGGTCAGAGAATTGGTAGATAACATATTTATTCTATCCCACCTGGCTATGGAGTCCTATGTAAGTCACTGGATCCCTGCAGTTGTGGAAGCTGCTGATAGGAAACAGTAAGGAAGGGAGAGGTCACTGAGAGAAAAGTGAGATGGAAAATTATTTAATGAAGGTGTAACATGTGTCTGTGAGGGATATTTTTTCCACCATATTACAGAGGGCACAAGGAATGTGAGTTGCCCAAATAACTTAGTGTCAATGCCAGGAAGAAAACATATGGTATGAATTTCCAGGCTCTTATAACCACAAGGCTGTAATCCTTCTCAAATGAAAATAAAGCTATTTCCCAAAAGAAAATGTGCAGTTACTGAAGGCAGTGTCTCATTTTTATCCTTCACCTAGGTGCCATTCCATGAGAGATATTTTCTAGGCCACAAATAGATTCCCTTTCAAGTTTCTTCTCTTCAGCGATAATAACTGCACTCAGTAGCCTTGGAGGAGAATAGCAGCATGATAGAGTACGAGCAGGAATCTATTTGGCCAGTGGAGACGGGTTTTAGACAACTAAAGAAAGTGCCCTTCTTTTCCCCTTGAGACTCTGTTCCATCAAAAGGAATTTCTATAACTGGTAGATTTGCCTTTCATATATATGTATATATATTTTTTCTAACTAATATAGAAAGTTTAGGTATTTAAAAATGTTAAGGAAAAGGAAACACTATTTCTTAACCTAGAAGCAAAATTGCTCAAGGAGATGATAATGTGATAAAAGAATCCACAGACTGAAGTCTGCCTTCCAATTTCAGCCAAGTCCCAGAGGAAAAAGAAAATAGATAAGAAACAGCTGATCTGGGGGTGAAGGCAGCCGACCCTCTCCGCTACTGATGTGCTTAATCATATGACGGCGGCAAGCACATGCTCCCAAACAGAAACAAACATTATTCTGTAGTTCTTAGCCACTGTTGTTCTGTAATCAGATGATAACCCTTCCAAGTAAAATGTCTCTTTTTTAAAATGCTTTACTGATCATTAGTTTGTTTGTTTTTTAAGTAAAATATGCATACAAATTCACAATTCCATATACATATATCAAAGGCCCATTTAAGGCATTTGGTTTCATATCAGGAAGAAGCTCCTCAAACTCTAAAAACTGTCACTACCTTCTCATATGCTATAAGCAAGAAAAAGAAGAGACTCTCTTTGCTCCAGGCAGGGAGAGTGGAAAGAACCAATAAACATTGGCAGCAATTCTTGACTGTGGAGGAGAGAGTCCTTCCTCTCAGAAACCTGACCCCCTTATGTTGTCTTCTGGCTGAGAAAAGAGATCCCTGATTCCAGATCTTACCTTTTCTGGAACCATCCTATCATCCAAAAGAACATCCCATTGCAACCTTTTCCTTTGCGTCTCCAGAAAGTTTTCATTCCTTTGTGATTTCTCAAATTTAAATCTCCCCCATATTGCACCAATACAGCATGCACTTTATATATACATACACACATATATATATGTATATATCTTAAACTTCATTTTCAATTTTTCAGCAATTCCAATACGCAATATAGTATCATCTTGAGAATACAAAGAACACAACATGGAAGAAGATTGAGAAAAAAGGTTCCCAGTAGTCAGTCACTAGTGATCCAGTAGATTTTCCTTTTAGTGCTACCATTACCAATAATGACAATTAAAACATGGAAAAAGGAAAAAGAAAAATGAAAATAAAAATTAAAAAATCTTCCCTAATGCCCCTGGGGTTTCACGCCCACTCCCAGTAACTGTGGCTCACCATAGGGGAGCACCCTTCTCGGGGTGTGGGAGGGATGATTGCCCTGTCCCACTCACCACTGGACACAGCGGAATCTTTCTGTTGTCCAAAAACATATCAAAGGCGAGCACAGTTGCTCCTTTAAGGAAGCTGGACATAAAACCCACGCCTTCCCCAACCCGGACCACCACTAGTGAAAATCGCTTTTTTTATTAGGAGAGAAATAAAGATTTTTCGGTATGAATTAAGTCATTGGGTCTCAAATTTATTGTTCATATAAATAACCTGTCAATCTTGATAAAATGGTTTGATTTAGCAGGGGGTGGGGCTGAGAGTATTCATTTCTAACAACCTCCCAGATATTGCCAAAGCAGCTGGTATGGGGCCCATACAGACTGGGAAGGCATTTAAGTAAGTATAATTACCTTCCTGATTTTTTTTCTGGCATGTTCACTTGTTAACCAAAAACTCTGTGTATTGTTTAACGTGTGCATATGAGCTTTGCCTAGACTTTCGTGCACTAAACAATTGTTCTATACAAGCCTTACATGCTCTTACCTTAGGGTTTATACCATGAGGAATGGCCCAGTGACTGTATTAACTCTAAAGAGAGGAGCGAGCCAGTCTGCTACCCAAGTTCGTTGTATTTTAGTTTCTGGGACAGGAAAGAACTGGATCTGGAAGATCAAACAATGTGAAGGAAGATCAAACAATGTGAAGGAAGTCTTGGAAACTGTGCCTATTCTGGGGTTAAGATGGGGCTCTAAATCAGTCCTGAGATTGACTCAACAAAAGTAGAAACTCTAACATATTTTGAAATACTCCCAATGGTCACAACCAGAAATGATCTAGGGTTAGATGCGACTAATTTGAAACTTCTGGATAAAATCAACAGGAGGGGTTTGGGGAAAGAGAGGAGAAAAGAATGGGGTTGAGGTGGAGGGAGATATTCAAAACTGATGAATTAATTGCAGATTTGTGATCAGAATGAGGTAGCATTTGGTCAAAGACTGAATCTATTAAAATGACATGCATTACCACCAATAAAAGTAAACAAAGTAGATGAAGTGACCTATGGAACACATAGTGAAGCTTAACTCTAAGTCACCACAGTAATACCTCACACCCTTTCTCCTGGTTAAAGGGACACTATTATTCACTTTCAACTAGTAGATTTTAGTATTCTTAAGATGACAGAAATTCTGCATTGTAGAAAATAGCACAGCTCAAAACCATTAGGGGAATACATACAGAACTTTCAAAATACTTCAGGAAAAAAAATCTACAATAAAATGGCTCAATGACTAAAGGGAGGCATTTCTTCTATCATTAAAAACAAACAAACAAAAAACCAAAAGGCTATTTGTAAAGAAAGAGAATTTATTTTTCTCTAAATCATTAGCAGAGTGTCTCTTCTGCAAGCAGCTCTTCAAAATCACAATGTAAATATTCTGTTCGAGTCTTGGCACTTTTCTCAAGTAAGAACAGTGCCTTTCCCCACAGTAGCAGAAATCCACTTCTGTAAAGCCCTGTCTTCTGTGACAGCTGAGTCTTTTCCATTCCCAACTTGGTCAGACTGCTTCCTTGAAGAATACTGGAATGTCTAAACAAATCTTGGTGCAAGCAAGATTATGCAAGCACAAAGAGATAATCCAAGTAAATGTTGGGAAATGAATTCATGAGATCTTAAAGATCAAAGTCCAGACTTATTTGCCTAGACACTTGTGCTGGTTTGGATATATTATGTCCCCCAAAACGCCATTATCTTTGATGCAGTCTTGTGGGGTCAGGAAACCTGTTGGTGTTGATTGGGTTGGAGACTTTTGATTGGATGTTTCCATGGAGCTGTGATCACTCAATTGTGGGCAAGATCCTTCATTGGATAATTTCCATGGAGGTGTGGCCCCACTCATTCAGCATGGGCCTTGATTAGTTTACTAGAGCACTATATAAGCTCAGACAGAAGGAGCAAGCTTGCTACAGCCAAAAGGGACACTTTGAAGAATGCACAGAAGCTGAGAGAGGAGCTTCAGCTTATAGAGACAGTTTGGAGACAGACTTTGAAAGCAGACTTTTGCTCCTGAGACACTAAGAGAGGACAAATGCCCCAAGAGCAACTAAGAGTGACATTTTGAGGAGCTGAAGCCTAGGGAGGAACGTCCTGGGAGAAAGCCATTTTGAAACCAGAACTCCAGAGCAGACACCAGCCATGTGCCTTCCCAGCTAACAGAGGTTTTCTGGATGCTATTGGCCATCCAGTGAAGGTACCCAGTTGTTGATGACTTACCTTGGACACTTTATGGCCTTAAGACTGTAACTTTGTAACCAAATAAACCACCTTTATAAAAGCCAATACATTCTGGTGTTTTTCATAACAGGCAGCATTAGCAAACTAGAACAACACTCAATGTATCACTTCTCTTGTTTTTGATAGTTGTGGTCCTTGACATCCCAACTGGTTTGTCCTATCTTCAGAGTCTGGGAGGGTGCCAAACATCAATGTGACTTTCTAGCACCTCTACAACTCTCTGTGTGTAGGGGTGGGTGGAGTGTGTGGGTATGTGTGTGAATGAGAGAATATACCTCCTTTATAAAATATTTTGATCACATTGCACACAGCACATTTTTAATTTTGCATAAAATCAACTCCATCCCCTAAACAAAATTATTCCTACTGATCATTCAAAACTCAGCTTAAAGGTTATTTCCTTAAACAAGGTTTTCAGAATACTGAAATCAAAATCAGGACTTTTGCTAAACTATCTCATTGCAGCTGTCCTTTACCTTCATTAGTTTAACCCAATTTGCAATAATATATCCATTTCTGTTTTTACTTGTTTAATAACTGTTTCCCAGTCATCCAAAAACTCTCTGAGGACAAAGACCATGTCTATTTTTTAAGTATATATTTATCATCATATACCTAATACATGAAACAGTGCCTAATACTTAGAAGCCAGGTAATAAATATTTATTGAATGCATAAATGAGTGAGTGAGTCAATGGATAAAGATGATTCCATTATGGCCAAGAAAATGCTGTGATCATCACTGTTATTACCTTTGTCATCCCTATTCTAATTTTGAGTTCAGTTTTCAGTAATAATTTACACATATATTCCCTGAATCTGATAGGAAACAACACCTTTTATTTTATATTAGTAAAATTTCTAAACTGAAAGGAATCAGTTCTTCCTATTCCAAATCAGTTTCTACTTATTACATGGCATTTTCCTGGACATGTGCTGGTCTGCATCTCTTTATTCCATTAAGTTTTAGCTAAAAGAATTTTCAATCTCTAGTCAGTTTGATTTCCCCAGCTATGTTGGATGTCCAGAGCTATGTTTAACATTGGGCTCAGAGTCAATTGATAAATTTGCATTAGGTTCCAACTTTGTGCCCTCCTGGGCTGGGTCCTTGGCCCTGGGCTGGATGTGATGCTTTATGCTGCCATTGCAAACTCCCACCTATTCACCACCACCAAGACGCCCTCCCTCCTTTCTAATGCCCCTCCCCCATCTCCCTTAGACCACCTAGACACATGGATCTGTCACTTCCATTGCTTGGCCTTACTAACATAAGCAATACAAAATTGCTGAGGCAGGAAAGGAAACAGGAGAAAACAGAAATGCAAGACAATAAGAGCTAAATAATGCATACTGGGTAGCATTTGGAAACTAACAGGAAAAGTCTCTGGTCGAAATTTTGGGATGCTAAGAAAAGTGAAACATCCACCAGGTGGTCAAGAGTAGCGTACAGCTCATTAAAATTAGGGCAACAGAATTAATACTTGAAATTAGCAACTAACACGTAGGCTGCTTCTTACAGACTTTCCACTTGATGCACTTGATTGATCTTATGCGTCTCTTTCTCTTCTCAGCTTCCTCAAGTACCCCTGGGCCTTGCTCTAAAACTGGTTCTCAACTGTTGCTGCATCTCAGAATCACCTGGTGAGCTATGAAAAGTCCCAGGAGGAAAAATCCAGGCGGCACCCCAGACCAATTAAATCAGAAAGCCTTGGGGTGGGACCCAGGTGATTTCAATGTGCATTCAAGGTTGCAATCCACAGAAATGGTTTCAGACATTGCTCTGGTGTCAAATCAAGTGCAGAATGGAAGAAGCAAAAGCTCTCTTTAAAATACAAACCACCTATAAGAGGTTTTAAAAGGTTTTGTTTAGGTAAAACATGGCATACATCCAATTCTTCCTTTTTTCTCTTATAATAAAATTTGCTTTATTTGAGGGGAAATAGCATCAACTGGTTTACTCTGTAGGAAAATTTTCTGTTTTCTTGCTCAATTTTACACCATCTCTATTCCTACAGCTATCATTTTATATGAAGCCTTGCTGGTATTTGCAGAGCAAAAACATTATATGTAGTTTCTTGTGCCAAAAAATATAGAAAATTTTGTAAAACTATGGAAGGAGAAAGAGCAATAGGTTTATTTTAAGATCATAATGTTTTTATTTGATTTTTTTTTCTTTAACACTGGGTGTGGTTACTGTAAAAGTCTCTGGCATTTAACTGGCAATAAAAAGGGCAAAATAAATGGTTCCTTCCTTTATATTGGGCAATTTTCATGTTCTCTTTTAGAGCAACCAAATATTCCTTTTAAAAAAAAGGTATGTTCAACCATCTTCTGTTTGTAAAATAGTAAAAAAAAGGTATGTTTAACCACCTTCTGTTTGTAAAATAGTAGAGCTATTACCTAACAAACTAAAGGGTGAAGTGAATGGTTTTTTGTGGACCTGAAGTTTTTCAAAGATACAAAGGTTAAGTGACATTGATAACACAATCTGACTCCTAAGCCAGACAATTGCACGTGACATGTCAAATATGGCTGAGCTCATTTAGAACCCAATAATCCTGTAGACATTTAAAATAAATGCAGAAGTGTCTGCAAAATTACTGAGTACATCATAACCAAAGAAAACATTGAATAATTACATATTTTACACATATAATTGGGAAGCCAATGAGGAGAGTATTTTCACACTAAATCAGTTTTTGATTTTTGTTTATATGGGCAATGTTATCAAGTAAAAACAGGGAATTTTATTTTACCTTGTATTATGCCACGCTTCTGGTTTTCATACAATTTTCTACACATGTTCATATCCATATAAAATACTCCAGAGTAATGAGTTAACAAATGCCGAGTTAAATTCCAGCATATTACTCAGGCAGAACATATAATTTGAATTTCACAGTAAATAGATTTAAAGAAAAATTTGAAGAATTTAGAGAATAAAAAAATGTAACTCTTTTGCAACATGTTCGCCTCTAAGGCAAAGAGAGCAATCAACTCTACTACCAAATAGCTTTTTGTTTGTTTTTTGTTTTTCACATTCCTTCACTGGCTTTATTTTTGTGTGTGTGGCCATAGCAGCAGCCCAAAGCTAAAATGTTTCCATCTTGGAGCTACTTAAAATAGCCTCCTAGATAACCTCCTAATCTATTTCCAGTGTCTTCTCTCTCTTGGATTACTACACAATGCAATTAGAACTGCTTTTCTCTCTTACTGCTTTACCATGTTTCCGCCTTCATCAGGAATGTCATCATCATAATAATAGTATTTGATTTTTATGGAACATTTCTTACATACTAAATACTTTGCTAAGCACATTATAAATAATGTCTTATTTTATACATTAGGAAGTACTTATTATCTTATTGTACCATTTTTACGATTATGAATCATACACATCTTAACTAACAGCCTAATGACATATAGTTAGAAAGTAGTAGAGTAAAACTCTACTAATAAAAGATGGGCATCTATAAATTTCTCCGTGTTATTTTGCCAATGTTCACTTTCTATACTTTATTATTAGGCTCACGTAACCTCATATTAGTTATATCTTCCCCAGTATATTGAAACTTTGATATTATGTAATTATCCTCTTTATCTTTAGCAATGACTTTTGCCTTCAAGTCTCTTTTGCCTGATATTACTAGTG
Organism: Choloepus didactylus; assembly: GCF_015220235.1. Taxonomy (NCBI): domain Eukaryota; kingdom Metazoa; phylum Chordata; class Mammalia; order Pilosa; family Megalonychidae; genus Choloepus; species Choloepus didactylus. The sequence goes on from NC_051311.1 coordinate 21,380,980, forward strand.
CTACAGCAGTTTTCTTTTGTTAAGTAATTTGCATGGAATATATATACATATATATTTTCTTCTTTTAACTCCCAAATTCTCTAAAATTGTAAATTTCATGTGTTTTGTAAATATCAGTTAGCTAGGTATTTTTTATTATAGTATGAAAATATTTGTATTTTACCCAGAATGTTTAGTCTATTTACATTTAATACTATAGTGGAGAGTGTTAACTGTCCCACGGTATCTATTTTCCATTCTTCATTTTTCTCACAGAACCCTTTCTCATGTCCTTTATTTAATATTTCCCAGGCTTCCATGCAGCTAAGTAACTCTGAGTTGGGGTAAATGGGATGTGAACAAAGTAAGGCATGCAACTTCCACCTAAGGGGGTCAACCTCAAAAGGTGAGCTACTTTCTCTCCATTTCCTTTCCTCTATTCCTGCTGATTAGGAAATGGTAACAGCCTGAGCAGATAGTTAGTAGCCAGCAATGGAAGCCAAGATTGGAGGATGGCTAAGCTGTCCTGGGAGCCATGCACCCCTCGCTTCTGGACTGTTAATAGAGGGAGAAATATATTCTTCTATTCTCTTCAGTAAGGAAGTTCAGCTTGTTCTTGGTTCAAAGCACTTTGGTTTACTGATATATTTCCGTTTATATTGCCATCTCATTTTCTGCTCTTTTTATGTTGCCTATTTGTGCTACATGTTTTGTTTTGTTTTGTTTAAATTAGGGAAATTGTAGGTTAACAGAAAAACCATGCAGAAAGTACAGAGTTCCCATGTATATCCACACACACATACACTTTTCCCTATTATTAACACTTTGCATTAATGTGGTATTTTGTTACACTTGGTGAAACAATATTAATATAATTACATTGTAGTATAATTACATGATAATCCTTAGTTTACATTATTTGTGTTGTACAGTTCTATGGTTTTTTTAAAAATTTTAATTCTGATAACATATATACAACCTGAAATTTCCCATTTTAAACAATTTTCAAATTAAAAAAATTGAGGTGTTAATTATATTCATAATGTTGGCTACCATCATCACCATCCATCAGGAAAACATTTCCATCCACCTCTGTTTCAGTTTGCTAAAACTGCCATTATGGAAAATACCAGAAATGGATTGACTTTTATAAAGTTGATTAGATTTATAAACCTATTAGATTTATTACGTTACAAATTTACAATGCTAAGGCCATAAAAGTGTCCAAAGTAAGGCATCAACAAGAGGATACCTTCACTGAGGAAAGGCCGAGAACATCCAGAACACCTCTGTTAGCTGTGAAGGCACAGGGCTGGCATCTGCTGGTCCATTGCTCCCAGTTTGTGTTTCAAAATGACTTTCTCCAAAATGTCTCCGGGCTCCTGTGTGTACTCCTTTCTCTCAGCTTCTGTGAATCCTTGCTTCTTTCTTCCAGAGTATTTCTCTCTAAGCATCTAGAGGTTCTCTCTTAGCTTCTCCAGGGCAGACTCTGAGCTTCATTTCTTAGCATCTCCAAAAGTCCTTCTATCTGCATCTCCAAGAATCTCTAAGCTTCTTTATTGGCTCCCTCTCTGTCTCTCTTCCTGGGCCTCTTAAAGGACTCCAGTGATGTAATTAAGACCCACCATGAATGGGTAGGGCCACACCTCCATGGAAATAATCTAATCAAAATGTCTTACCTACAGTTGAGTGAGTCACATCTCAGTGGAAACAATCTAATCGAAGAGTTCCACCCTAATCAAGACAATAAGTCTGCTCCCAAAAGATTGCATTAAAGAACATGGCTTTTCTGGGGGACATAATGGATCCAAACTGGCATAACCTCAAGCAGAAACTCTGCCAAATTAAGCATTAACTCCCCATTACCTATCCACACTTTGGACCCTGGTCACCTGTATTCTAATTTCTGACTCTATAAATTTGCTTACTCTAACATTTCATATACGTGAGTTCATACACTATTTGCCCTTTTGTGTCTGGCTTATTTCACACAACATGATGTCATCAACGTATGTAACTTCTAATGTGCTGTTGAATTTTGTTTGCTAGTATTTTGTTGAGGATTTTTCATCTGTAGGGATGAGATCTTATAATTTTTTTATAGAATCTTTATCTGGTTTTTGTATTAGGGTGATGGGTTCACAGAATGAGTTAGAAAGTGCCCCCTCCTTTTCAATTTTTTGAAAAATTTTGAGCAGAATTTAGTATTAATTCTTCTTGAAATGGTTGGTAAAATTCACCAGTAAAGCCATCTGGTTCTGGGCTTTTCTTTGCTGGGAGATTTTTGATTTTTGATTCTGTCTCTTTGTCATTGGTCTGTTGAGATCTTCTATTTCTTCTGGAGTGAGTGTAGTTTGGTGTTTCTAAGAATTTGTCCATTTCATCTAGGATACATAACTTGTTGGCATACAGTTGTTCATAGTTATCCTCTTATAATCCTTTTCTGTTTCTATGGATTCAGTAGTAATGTCCTCCCTTTAATTTCTGAATTTAGATATTTGAGTCTTCTATCTTTCTTTGTGAGTATAACTAAAGCTTTGTCAATTTTATTGATCTTTTCAAAGAAACAACTCTCGGCTGTGTAGTTTCTCTCTTTTTTATTCTCTATTTCTTTTATCTCCACCCTAATCTTATTTCCTTCCTTCTACTCACATTTGATTTAGTTTCCTGCTTTTTTTTTTTTTATTTTTCTAGTTCCTCCAGGTGTGAGGTTAGACCTCTGATTTGATATCTTTCTTCTTTTTTAATGTAAACATTTACAACTATAAATTTCCCTCTCAGCAGAGCCTTTACTGTGTCTCATAAGATTTTGTGTATTGTATTTTATTTTCATTTGCCTCAAGCTATTTCCTAATAGCCCTTGTGATTTCTTTGAACCACTGATTGTTTGAGTGGGTTGTTTAGTTTCCATGTATTTGTAAATTTTCTAGTTCTCTGTCAATTATTGATTTCTAATTTCATTTCATTGAAGTCAGAGAAGATACAGTGTATGATTTCAATATTTAAAAAATTTTTGAGACCTGTTTTGTGATCTAATCTATGGTCTATCTTGGAGACTGACCCATGTGAACTAGAGAAAAATGTGACATGTTCTATATATGTCTGTTAGGTCAGGTTGGTCAATACTATTGTTGAAGTCTTCTATTCTCTAACTGATCTTCTGGCTAGATGTTCTATCTATTCTTAAAAGTGGTGTATTGAAATCTCCTACTATAATATAGAACAGTCTGCTTCTTCCTTCAAATCTGTTAACATTTGCTTCATATAATTTGGGGTTCTGCAGTTAGATGCATATATATTTATAATTGTTATGTCTTCTTGTACAGTTGACCCCTTTATCAGTATATACTGTTCTTCTCTGTCCCTCATATCAGTTTTTGACTTAAAGACCATTTTATCTGATATTAGTGTAGCTACCTCATTCTATTTTAATCACTGTCTTCACGGTATATTTTTCCAACCATTCACTTTCAACCTATTTGTGTTTTTAATTTTATGGTGAGTCTCTATTCATTCTACCAGTTTCTGCCTTTCAACTGGAGGGTTTAATCCATTTACATTTATGTAGCTACAGATAATTCAGGGACTTCTGCCAGTTTGTCATTTGTTCTTTATTAATCTTAAATCATTTTTCTCTCAATTCTTCCTACTTTCATATTTATTTGATTTTGTGTAGTGCACCATTATGAGTCTCTTCTCATTTCCTTCTGCATATATTTTTCAGGTAGCTTCTTTGCAGTTACCATGGGTCTTAAATTTAAATCCTAAAACTATATGAATCACACTTGATTTGATACCATCTTAAGCTAAATAGCATCCACGAACAATATTCCTTTAACCCTCTGATTCTCCACCTTTTTGTTATATTTGTTACAAATTATATCCTTAGAAATTTTATGTCCAAACCCATAGATTTATCATTATTTTATAAGAATTTACATTTGAGAATTGGTAAGAAGTAAAAAGTTGAGTTACCTTAAAAAATACAATATGTTACTACTGACATTTGTAATTGACCATAGGGTTACATTTATTGGAAGTCTTTATTTCTTTATGTTGCTTCAATTCACTTTCTAGTGTCCTTTCTTTTCAGTCTAAAAAACTTCATTTAGAACTGTTTGTAAGGCAGGTCTAGTGGTGACTAAATGCCTCAACTTTATTAACTGAGAATGTCTTAATCTCTCCTGCATTTTTGAAAGACAGTCCTCTGCTTATAAAATTCTTTGTTGGTAATTATTTTCTTTCAGCACATTATTTTGTTCTACTGCCTTCTTTCCTCTATGGTTCTGATGAGAAATTGGTATTCATTCTTATTGGGGCTTCCTTCTAGAGAATATGTTGCTTTTCCCTTGCAACTTGCATAATTCTCTCCTTGTCCTAGGTGTCTGACAGTTTGATTACATTGTGTCTGGTCATGAATTTCTTTGAGGTTATACTGGTTGGATTTTGTTGGGATTCTTGAATGTGTATATTTGCGACGTTAATTAAATTAGGGAAGTTTTCTGCCATTATTTCTTTCAGTATTGCTTCTGCCCCTATCTCTCTTTCTTTGCCTTCTGGGATCCCGTAATGCATATGTTGGTATGCTTCATGGTGGTCCACAGGTCTCTTAGGCTCTGTTTACTGATTTTATTTATTTATTTTCTCTTTCTCCTCCTCAGCCTGAATCATTTCAATTCTCTTGTCTTCAAGATCACTGATTCTTTCTTTTGCCAGCTCTCATCTACTCTTGAAACCCTCCCAGGAATTTTTTGTTTCAGTTACTCTGGTCTTCAACTCCGGCATTTCTTTTGTTCCTTTATAAAATTTCTGTCTCATTATTGAGATTCTCCTATTGTTCTTTCATTGTTTTCCCTTATCTCTCTCTGTTTTCCTTTATCTCTTTGAGTATATTGAAGACCATTTTTATAAAGTCTTTGTCTGGTATATCCAAAGTCTATTTTTTTCATTGATGGTTTCTGAAGTTTATCCTTTGGGCCATGATTTCCTGCTTCTTTGTTTGTCTTGTAAACTTTTATTGCACAATGTACGTTTTAATATTTTAACATGTTAACTCTGGAATTTAGTCTCTGAGCTGTCTGTTCCTTAAGTTTGTATACAAGTAGTAATATGATTGAGATTTTCTTTAGTGACAGGAGGTAACAAATACAAACAAATCAATGCAAAAAACACCTTTCACATTCTTTGTAAATTGATTCTAAGTTGGCTGGTGTTCTCCCTTAGCGTTTAGCCCTTCTTTCAAGATCAATCTAAGGAAAAAGTTAAGAGTCTTCTGGGTCATTTCTGAGCTTCTCTCTTGTCCTGGGCTTCTGCTCCTGGCCTTAAATTTTCCGTCCATATACAGCAATCTGAATGCTACCTTTACTCCCTATGAAATATACTTTCCCCTCTCCAGGGTGCTCTAATGTAAGTCTTAAATCTGGTAATCATTTTCCCAGGAAGCTTTGATTTAATTGTTTCTTACATTGCTTTACTGTCTGCAAGCTGATTCTGCCTATCAGGAAAGTTCTGGGAGGGTGAGTCAGAAACAAGTTTCCTACTTCAGTCTTTCAGATTGTCACTGGATAGATTGGCACCAACATACAGGAACCCCAGTATTCACATAGGGGTCACCCTGCTCCCTCTAGTATAGGACCAGGGACCCAAAGTGGGAGGGCAGGCAGCTCTATGCTTTACTGTGGGGGGTGGGAGTGAGAGGGGGTGGGGGAGGGGGCAATAAATGTTCCACAAGGTTTTCCTACCAATTTTAAGTTATATTTTCTTGATATGGTGCTTCTCCTTTGACTGCTTTCCCTGAGTTTTATGGAAGATGGTTCTGCCAGTTTTTGTTAGTTGTTCAAAGTCTCTGTTGGAGTAGGAACTCTGGAGCATCTTATGCTGCCATCTTGGTCTATCAGAAGTCCTCTGTGCTGTATATTTGCTTTCTTAACTATTGTCATCTTTTGTATTTATTTAGTTTTTATTCTCTCATTCCATTTTTATTTTTTAATTAAAAAATTGAATTCTCACCCCCTATGTCTATTATTTTCGTGGTTTATCTTATTGTTTTTTCTGGTTTGTATAAGTAAGTCTCAATTTAATGGATATATTCACTGCCCCACACCCCCAGTACAATATAAGTGCCAAGGAACACTGGAATGTTCATATATTTTTTGTCTGTATTTTTATTCTAACTTTAGGTTAGAAAATTCACACCCACAGGAAATGTTTAAATTTATGAATGTGTTTTTCTGGGGTTACATACAGCTTCAAAACACCATACCACAAGAACTCTTCACTCAAGGTAGTCAAATTACTCTGGTCGTTACATATTTTCTCATCACACTGCCCAGCTCCCCAGGGTAATGCTTTCATGTATGTGATTCTCTCAATATTTTCTACAGAAGTCATTTTTTTCACTTCCTTCCTGTGTTCATCCAGCTAATATTGCTTGTGCTTTCAGTTTGTGTTCACTTATCATTTTTGTACTTTTTGTGCTATTTCAACTCATACTTATGAAATGAGAGGTGTTTAGTCAAGGTTTAAATTCCAGTTCTGCCATTAATTACATGAGCTTGAATAAGTCACCTGAACTTTCAGTCTAATTGTTATATGGGGATGATTTATGGGGCTTCTGACTTGCTGTGAGAAATGATGAGAAAATGTTTTATGTATATGTATGTGCGTGCCTGTGTTATTTCTTTGAAAATAAATTTAAAGCCCAGTAATGGTGAGAAATTATTTTTTCTGCATCTGCCAAGGCTTTCTGTGTACTTGGAAATGTTTGAATTGCTGATTCTTATAGTAAGCATTGTGGTGTATGGTTTCCAAGTAGCTAATCAACACTATCTGTACATGATCTGTGAGATATAGGGGAAACCGCTGAAGATTTATCATGGCCAAGGTATTCTGACACACCTGATAAACTCTGTCATATGATCTATTCAGTAAATTTTGGTTGACAGAGATGAAAGCATAAGGCCTTTTAAGAAAATATGTTTGTGAGTAGGTTGGAAAAGTATTCTGTAAGCATATTTTCAATTGAGGAGAGAAATATAGAAATCAGATGATCATTCCTTTCAATGAAAAACTGTTCAGTTTTCTTTTTAAATTCCCATATTATTGAGATATATTCACATACCATACAATCATCCATAGTGTACAATCAATTGTTCACAGTACCATTATATAGTTGTGCATTCATCACCACAATCAATTTTTGAATGTTTTCATTACCACACACAAAAAAGAAAAAGAATAAAAGTAAAAAAGAACACCCAGAACATCACATACCCCATATCCCTCCCTATTATTCATTTACTTTTTGTCCTCAATTTTCTATTCATCTTTCCCTACACTGTATAAAGGGAGTAGGAGCCACAAAGTTTTCACAATCACATGGTCACACAATGTAAGCTATATAATTGTACGATCATCTTCAAGAATCAAGGCTACTGGGTTGCAGTTCAACAGTTTCAGGTATTTCCTTCTAGCTATTCCAATATCCTAAAAATTAAAAAGGTATATAACTATGTAATGCATGGGAATAATCTCCAGAATGACCTCTCAACTCTATATGAGATCTCTCAGCCACTGAAACTTTGTTTTGTTTCATTTCTCTTCCCCCTTTTGGTCCAAGAAGGTTTTCTCAATCCCATAATGCCAGAGCCAAGCTCATCCCCACAAATTATGTCCCATGTTGCCAGGGAGATTTGCATCCCTGGGAGTCATGTCCCACCTAAGGAGGAGGGCAGTGAGTTTACCTGGAGAATTGGCTTAGAGAGAGAGGCCACATCTGAGAAACAGAAGAGGTTCCCTGGGGGTGACTCTTAGGCACTATTTTAAGTAGGCTTAGCCTCTCCTTTGCAGTAACAAACTTCATAAGGGCAAGCACAAAGCTTGAGGGCTCAGCCTTCTAAACTGGTAGGCTCAATGCTTGTAAGACTATCATTAATTCCCCAGATGGGGAAATTTAATGTTTCCACATTTTCCCCCAGTCCCTCAAGGGGGCTTTGCAAATTATTCTCTGCCCAAATTATTCTGGGATGTATTGGGGCTTCACACTAACCTGTGCAAACCAACCAGATTTCCTCCCTATTCAACATTCCACATAATTTTGTTGTTTGAATAAACTGACCATACACAAGTTACATAATATAGTGTGTTACAAAAAAATATAGATTTTGCACTTAATAAACATCTCTTCCTTTGGTCTCACACACAGAAGTTGAAGTTTTAAAAACAGTGTCAATATCACCCTTTACCCTTTAGTCTATTTAACTTAGTCCTAACCAAGTCCATTTTGTGCATATCTCTAATTGAAGTCTGATCTCTTTTTTCAGACTCTTTAACATTTGCTGTATGGGGTAATGCTGACATTCATAGCTGCAGGATACTGGCTCTGAGTCTCAGGTGTCACACAGATTCCCAAAGTTCTAGGGACCAACCAGGTTATACACAAAGAGCTCAGCATCTCAGAATTTAGGAACAACCGTTACAACTCAGGAATTGTTGTAACTGCTGTAAGAGCTTATAATCTAGGAACCTTTACAATAAGGCTTCCTGTGATAACCTATGCTCTCAACTCAATTTTCAGTTTGCACATTATAGTTAGTCCATATTACTGAGGCATTATGTTTTTCTTTTTATGCCTGGTTTACTTCACTCAACATACTGCCCTCAATGTCTGTTCACCTCACAACTTCACTCTTTCTTATAGAAGCTCAATATTCCATTGTATATGTATACACCACAGTTTGCCATTCTGTTCATCAGTTGATGTACCCTTAGGCCACCTCCATCCACTGCAAATCATAAATACTGACACCATAAACTCCATTGTGCAAATGTCCATTTGTGTCTCTCTTTTCAGTTTTTCCAAGTATATACCTAATAACCGAGTTGCAGGACCATACGGCAAGCACATGCTTAGCTTTCTGTGGAACCACCACACTGCCCTCCAGAAGGGCTGCACCATTCTACTTCCCCACCAATGGTGATTAGGTACATCCCTTTCTCTGCATTTTCTCTAGCACTTGTAGCCCTCTGTTTATTTTTTAGATGGTTTTATTCACACACCATACATTCCATCCTAAGAAAACTATCAATTGTTCCCTATATAATCACTTAGTTATGCCTTCACCATTACTATCTATATAAGAACATTTCCATTTCTTCCACAAAGAAAGATGAGGAGGCAAAAAAAAAAAAAAAGTAAAAAGAGAAGATAAAAAGAAAGAAAAAAAGACAACTAAAAAGCAACAAAAGAAAAAAATTAAATTAAAATAAAATACGATAAAAAAGACAAACAACAAAACCAATGCCAAGAATCCCATATCCTTCCCTTATATCCCCTTCTTATAGACATTTAGCTTTGGCATATTGCCTTTGTTGCAATGAATGGAAGCATATTACAATGTTATTGTTAAAAATAGACTCTAGTTTTCATTGATTGTATTTTTCCCCAATACCACCCCATTTTTAATACCTTGCAAAATTGATCTTCATTTGTTCTTCCTCATGTAAAAACATATTTGTCCATTTAATCACAATCATTGACCACTCTAGCTTTCACTAAGTTTTGCACTCCCCATCTTTATCTTCTGTCTTTCTTTCTTCTATCCTACATGCCCCTAACCTTCCTCTTTCAACCATACTCAGTCATCTTTGTTCAGTGTACTTACATTATTGTGCTACCATCACCCAATGTTGTGTTCCAAACCTCTCCCTCCTGTCTTTTCCCATCTGTCTGTAGTGCTCCCTTTAGTATTTCCTGTAGAGCAGATCTCTTGTTCACCAACTCTTTTAGTGTCTGTTTGAGAATATTTTAAACCCTCCCTCAATTTGAAGAACAGTTCTGCCATATATAGGATTCTTGATTGGTGGTTTTACTCTTTCAGTATCTTAAATATATCACCCCACTTCTTTCTTGCCTCCATGGTTTCTATTGAGAAATCCACACATAGTCTAATCAAGCTTCCTTTGTATGTGATGGATCGCTTTTCTCTTGCTGCTTTCAGGATTCTCTCTCTATCTTTGACATTTCATTATCTGATTATTAAGTGTCTTGGCAGAGGCATATTCAGATCTATTCTGTTTGGGGTATGCTGAGCTTCTTGGATCTGTAATTTTATGTCTTTCATAAGAGATGGAAAATTTTATTGATTATTTCCTCTATTATTGCTTCAAGCCCTTTTCCCTTCTCTTATCTTTCTGGGACACCCATGACACATACATTCCTGCATTTCATGTTGTCATTTAATTCCTAGAGATGTTGCTCATATTTTTCCGTTCTTTACTCTATCTGTTCTTTTGTGTGTAGGCTTTCAAGTGTCTTGTTCTCCAGTTCCTGAGTGTTTTCTTCTGCCTCTTGAAATCCGCTGTTGTATGTTTCCATCATGTCTTTTATCTCTTGTGTTGTGCCGTTCATTTCCATAGATTCTGCCAGTTGTTTTGTCAAACTTTTGATTTCTACCTTATGTAAGCCCAGTGTTTTCATTATATGCTTCATCTCTTTTGCCATGTCTTCCCTAAACTTTTTGAATTGATTTAGCATTAGTTGTTTAAATTCCTGTATCTCAGTTGAAGTGCAAGTTTGTTCCTTTGACTGGGCCATAACTTTGTTTTTCTCAGTGTAGGTTGTAGTTTTCTGTTGTCTAGGTATCTGGTTTCCTTGGTTACCCCAATCAGGTTTTCCGAGAACAGAACAGGCTCAGGTCTCAGAAGGAGGCAATAGTATCACGTCTCCCTGAGGGCATGTCTTAGAGGATTGATGCACCCTGTGAGGCCTCAAATCACTGTACTTTTCTGCCCAGCAAGTGGTGCTTGTTAGCCTGTAACTCCAGACTGGTGTAAGGAGGTGTGGCCCATGGCTGTTTTCCCCCAGGCTTTGGGGTCCAGTTCTGAATGGAAGGCAGGTAGTAGAGCTGGGCCACACCTCTTTCCTCTTAGGTAAGATACCCGCCCCCCCAGGGAAAGTTCATTAGCATTTGAATAGTCTGTCTGTGCTTTATCCACCCTTGTCTGGGTTAGAGCACTGGGAACTGAAAATGATTGAGGCTTTCTCCACTGAGCCAAAAATGTGACAGAAAGCCCCCCTTCAGGGCCAGTTCATGGCCACCCTCAGTTTCACCCATCGGCCAGAGATAGCACCTAGTCCTCTGGGCTCCCCCACCTTCCCAGAGAGGTCCTCCAGTTCTCCAAAGTCAGTCATCACAAAAAGCCTCTGTCTACTTGTTGGGGATTTGTAGCTTGTATTGAGCAGCCACATTTATTAATTAAACTCCCATTTGGAGCTCAGCTGAGCTATCTTCACTTGCTCAAGAGTGCTGCTCTCCAGCACCATGAGGCCTTGCAGTTCCGGCTGTGGAGGAGGTGGCTCCTGGCTTGGATCTGCAGTTTTTACTTACAGATTTTATGCTGTGATCTCCAGCATTCCTCCCAGTTTAGGATGGTGTCTGATGAGTGGATGGTCATGTTTGTCCCCCTGCAGTTATTCTGGATTATTTACTATTTGTTCCTGGTTTTTTATTAGTTGTTCCAGGGGAAGTAGCCAGCTTCCACTCCTCTCTGTGCCACCATCTTAGAGCTTCCCCCCATTCAGTTCTGTTTTGACAACCAGACTATTAACTGTGAAATACTCTGGATTGTGAATGGAAAGGAAAATAAACAAAAACGAAAAGCAAAATGCAATCCCTTGCTTAATATTGTGGTTTTTCTTTTTATGTTTTGTGAATAAGTAGTGTAAGTCCTGTCCAATAATTGTGGAGATTAAAAATATATTTTTTCTTCTTCATTTAAATAAAAATATTTTGATAATTCCTGTTTCTGATTATAAAGACTATTTCATGGTTATAGAAGATTGCCTGCCTCCAGCATTCACTAGTGTTATGAACTTAGAAAATCACTGAAATTTTGCATACCTCATTTATAGATTGGGGATAAACATAATACCTATTTCAGGTGGTATTGTGAGAATTCAATTTATAATGTGTTGAGTCTGGCACTTGGTAACCATAGCCATACAAATGTTAAACAAAGCATAAGAGCAATCTTTCTTCCAGTTAAAAAAAAAAAATCAAATAGATACATAAAAACATAAAAAATAAAACCACAAGTAATCTTGCACTTTGAAACAGTTAGTGGTAACCCATGTTATGTTTCTGTCTAGTTACACTAATGGACTTTTTTCCCTTCCTACAACCCTCTCTCTAATGTTAGCACTGTGTGTGTGGCTTCTGTCATAGAAATGGGATATACTTCCTAATATTTATTACTTCCTTCTATCAAGTAATGGTATACTATGGGCAGTATTACATGAAAAAATATCTCTTTGTTGGGAGAACTCATATATCTTTGATTACTGGGTGAGGTGACACTTATAAAATCATACCAGTAGCTTCTACATATGGTGTAAGACAGTAAGGCATTTGTAGCACGTATTGACTGGGATCTTACATGTCTTGATAAGACCTCCTCTCCCTGAAATGCATTTTTCTGCAGAATTCTGTAATTGTCTTAGACCACCTTGCAAAGGAAAGCAAAACCTTTTGAAAGAGAAAAGTGCTGAGAACCCACCTGTATTCAGAGAAGAAAACCTGTTCAAAGAGGGACAAGTGGTGATAGTTGAACAGATTATGAACAAGGTTTGCTGTCAGGAAAGAATACCAAAGTGTCCATGAAAAACCTACCAGCTGGAAAGAAAAGTCTGAGCCTGTGAATCAAAGAATCTGGGGACCTGGAAGGGTGGGCTGGTTCCAGCAGAGCGTGTGACTGAAGCTGGAAAACCTTTCAAAGGCAGCCTTCGAAGCCCAATGCCCCCTTTAAGGAACATTGGCTGAGCAAATAATTGTGAACTAAAAGGATTATAATCTTAGATCAGAGAGTAGCAAGGCTCCAGATCAGGAAGAGGACCCCAACAGCAACAGAGCATTACAGGGATTACAGCAAGGGTGATAGTGGACCCATCAATCATTATGTTCTTGCTCTATTTGCTAATTTTTGGAAAGAGGACTGATGCCCTTTGGACCATGGAAGCTCCCAGGATCTGAGGACAATTGAGAGGAAATTTCACGAGGGGCAGGCTGTGTTGTATTTTCTGTCCATGAAAGCATGTTGATGGTTGATCAATGTGCTGGGGCAAAAACAAAAACAAAACAAAACTCATAAAACATGCCAGTTATATTCATGTAGTTGAAACAACGTTTTACAGGTTTATTGGCATTTTGGAATTCTTGCTTGAAAACTTCTTATTTGTAGCCTTTGCCAATTTGGTGAAATACTCGGGTATTCATCTTTTTCTCACTGATGGATAAGAGTTATTTAAATATTAGTGATGTTAACTGTTTTGTCATATATATTTGGAATTATTTGCAATAGAAAAGAACTAGAGGGTGAGAAATTGAAATTGGGAAGCGAAACAGCTTTTAGCTTTTAACAGTTTATTTATTTGCCACTTTTACCATTAATTTTTTTAATCAATCAACCAATAAAAAAACAAATAAAAATTTTTAAAAACCTTTTAAGGTATTAATGGATCTTAAAAGTGACTAGTAACTCTCAAGTTCTTTAAGATTTAAGGAGCTTCAGAACATGAGCTAAGTGATGGCAGTAGTTAAGTGAGGAAATAAAAAAAGAGACTAGAGTCAATAGTGTGGGGTGTGATAAGGCAAAAGAAATATTTTGGATCAAATTGGATGTATGTAGTCTAATTACTTCTGAACATTCTCGAAAACTAATTTAAAATCACAGTTGGATTTGAGACAACAATGAATATATTTTTCAAAAACCAAATTGACCTCTTTTAGGCAGAGAAATAGTAATACTTGAAACCACATTTCAAAAGAACTCAAATCAAAAGACCTGAATTCAAGTCACAGCACCAATAATTACTAGTCAAGAAACTTTGAGCAATTTCATTATTCTCATATAGTCAGGTAAATGTTTATTGAACACACCAGCTTTGTGTCAGGAAATTGGGTTGGGTACCAGAATTTTTAAAAATGTTAAGGAAACAAGTTATCTCCCTTAAGAAGCTCAATTCTGTAAAGGGATGGCAGATGGGTAAACAGAAAGGTGTAATATAGCGTTAAATGAACAACTACAGTGATAAAAAGAGAGTAGAACAGAGTGGTTAAGATCAGAGGGACAGTCTAACTAGGTTCTAATCCCAGCTTCATCACCTCTTAACTGTGTGATCTTGGACAAGTTCCTTCCATTCGCTGTGCCTCGATTTCCTCATCTGTAAAATGGAGATAATAATAGAATCTATCTCATTGGTTTGATCTGAGGATTACATTAGTTGATGCATGTAGGTGCTCAGAATAGTGTCTAACACATAGTAAGTCCTCAGTAAATGTTAACTAGTATTATAAGGAGCTCCAGATCTGTGTCCTGATCTGTAATATGGGAACTTTAATCACAGTCTGCATCAGAGGAGTGCAGTAATACATAAGTAAGAATATGTGAGTACAAATGCCTTGACCACTTCAAGGGCCGTTCACATACAAAATATAAAATTTCTCACAAAATATCTCCACTGGATAAAATTGATGGGTGAGTTTCTGGAATTACATAGCAAGTGCCATTTCTCTTAACTTTTAATAGTGAGTCACTTTGTGCTTTCACTAATATTCATTGGTGATGAGGCCAAAATTTCTATTTGCAATTGAATGGTTTTTTAACTGTTTTCCATGTCACACATTTAATTAAATAAAAGAAAAGAACACATAAAATCTAAATCACACAAGACTCTAAATAAAGCCCTTTTAATTTTCCAAAGATATAGAATAATCCATGTAAACAAATGCAGATGTAAGGCAGACAGATGAATCACATATATCCAGCATATAAAGATTTGGACCATGATGATGGATTTTTCCCATCACGGAAGTAAATGCAAAACCAAAGTTAATCTGAGGATTGGTTTGAATGTAGTAGTAGAAACAAATTTGCTGATCTTCATCAACTGCATTCATAATTTACTTTACTCATTAGCCAGCTAAGCTGATTCTGTAGAGAGGTCTGATCTAGTGCATACAAACCTAACCAACCAAACAAATGACCTGGTAAGGAGACTTGATCAAATTAGGAGGCAAGTCTTATTTTTCCTCATTCACCATCTTCCTGTCCCAAGCCATTCTCTCCATTATTTCTGTTCAAAACAACTCAGGAAAATTCACTTATTATGCACATATTGAAAGGTTTCATGCTTAAATGTGTAGGTAGTTCATTTCTAAAGCCATAAAAATGTGTGTGTTTTTTGTGAAACTTTGTAAAATAGTAGACAATAGATTAAGGGATAATGAATATACAGCTATTATCCAGCACCCATCAATAGTACCCTGAGTGGAATATAGCTTTTACTCTGAAAATATGATTATAGTTAATTTTACTCTATTAAAGACATTTGAAATGTTACTAATAACTAGAAAATAAAATAAGATTGTCTGTACTATTAAATGCCATTGTTCCAATAATTAGATTCTGACATCTAAAAATAAAAGAAAGAAAAATTTTCCCTTGTTTGCATTGAGTGACAAGCCGCAAGCCTATCCTTATGATTTACTGACAGTTGTTTAATAGATAATGTAATGGGATAAAACTTGCATATCTGCCTGACTGAAGGCTAATCTCTTTAATTGAAACTCACACTATTATGATATTGGTCGAAGTTTTATATACCTACAAAAATCCTAAACACAGCTGATAAGATGTTTCTCTTTCACTCTTTTTTTGTCTCCCAGTAGGTGAATTTGTAAAGTCTCAGGTTACTGAGAATATTAGTCAAAGAATAATTAAATAGCCTTTTTAAGCATTGAATCAAGCATTGAGATAATACCTTTTTTATTGCTTGATTTTTGGTCATCCCTATCAATGATACTGAAAAAACATGGTCCTTGCCTTCCCAGAGCTTACCATGCAAGTAGGGTTGTGTGACCAACATCGGTTAAATAATTAAGAAGTAAAGAGAATGCCAGTGCTACATGATGGTAGAGTTTAAGGATTGAAAACTCCAAGAGAAATACCAGTGAAAGCTGATGTGATCAGGAAAAATTTCTTGGATAAGGAGGCTAAGCTGGATAAATCACTCCTGGATAATAAGAGGAGATAAGAAAGTATATTCCAATTAGGGGACCACCATGGGTGAAGAGCAGATGAGTTTAGAAATCAGTTAGGCAGGCCTTCAGACTGTCTTGCCTAGAACAAAGAGTTTGTTCTCCAGAATAGCTGATTCACAGGATGGAGGGCACCAAAAGGCAGGCAGAGGAGTTATGATTGATGCATTGTGATAGAAAAGATCTTTGGAAATTTTTGAGCAAGAAGACAGATGAAAGTAATTTTTAAGGAAGATTAGTTTGGCTGTAGTGCATAGAATGGAAAGCAATGGGAGAAAATAAGGGTTAGGCAATTCATCTAAGAAGAAAATTCAAGGAAAAATAGCAAGGCTTGGTGATCTGCATAACAATAAAGTTATCTTTTTTACTTGGAATATGTGGTTTCAATGCTTTTCACAGAACCAGTGAATTAGAGTATTTGAATCAGTTTAGTCTGCTGTACTTAAAGAAAAAAGAAAGTAGAGGCTGTTGAAGCAAACCATCCGCAAACTTTGGTAACAATTCCATCCAAAAAGGAATTACACATTTCCTTTAAGAAGACCCCATTACCAATATAACCACCATTTGATCCTTAAATAAAATATACTTTAAAGTCATCTTCTGTTAGCTTAAACACAAAATAACAAATATCTCATAAGTTTTATCAGTTTCTCTGGCTATTTGTTCCACAAGTTGCTCCAAAACACTGTATTCTCTAAATGATGTTCAACCTCAAACTAGAGAGAATGACAATTCTCTTTATTATGATTCTTTCAACAACTATCCCATGTGCCAGTCAATATCTTGTGGGTTGAGTTACAAATGTTAACTAGGCAGATCTAGTCTTTATTCTTATGGAGCAGAGAGCCTAAAAATATTCCTTTATACAAATGCACATTTGAAGGATTCCTTTTATAATCACCTTCTCAGCAAGACTGAAAACAACTTGAAAGCAGGTAAATCAAAATTTTTAACTACTTTTTACAGGGCTAATGATACATAACGATTCCTTATCAAAACCTTGCTCACTGACATAGTTAAAATACCATGTTAAGGAAACTAACAATAAATTACTTTTTGTTTATGGTGTAAGAACTTTTAGATTTGGCTTAGTTTGGGGTCTTAGTTTGGGAACTTTTACATCTGGCTGAGCCAATTACCATCATCCAAGTTAATGGTAGAGTTTCTAGAAATGCCAAGCAAATGTTTCCACCAATTGAATCCTAGGAAAGTGCAGTTTACTCCCATAAATACGGGGCAAATCAAGTGTTGGAAAAGAATGAAGAGACAATTAATAGTGTGCATCGTACTGAATATAAATCATCCACAGCTATACCTCCCTTAATTTAAATGGAGGGATAATATCAAAAGGTAAAGAACAGGAAAGAAAAGGAAAGTAGTTTTGCTTATAATTCTGATATCCTGGTTATTATTCTTGTTTGGTAAATTTAAATGTTGGAGGCTTCCAACCTGTCAGCTCTTATTCCCTATAAATTCTCATTTTGGTGAGCTCTTACATAAGGAAGAAGAAATCAATAGGTCTCTACACACCAATCTATGTCCTACAAAACAAAAAGTAAGAAATGTGATATAAAGAACTGCAGAAAAAAACCTTTAGATTTGAACTTTCTTTTGGTCCAGTTTATTTGGATATTTTAGAATTACCCACTAAAAGAAAACTTAAATATCAGTGGTGGTCCTTTTCTAAGTCAAATGTCTGAAAGTTACTTTGAAAATCTCTTTTTAATCTTTAATGTGAGTGTGCCAATTTGAATGTATTATGTCCTCCCAAACGCCATTATCTTTGATGTAGTCTTGTGTGGGCAGACATATCAGTGTTGATTAGATTGTAAGTCTTTGAGTGTTTCCATGGAGATGTACCACATCCAGCTGTGGGTGATGACTGTGATTGGTTAGTTTCTGTGGAGGTGTGGCCCTGCCCATTCAGCATGGGCTTTGATTAGTTTACTGGGGCACTACATAAGCTCAGACAGAAGGAATGAGCTTGTTATAGCCAAGAGGGACACTTGGAAGAATGCACAGGAGCTGAGAGAGGGGCTGCAGATGAGAGACAGTTTGAAGATGACCATTGAAAGCAGACTTCTGCTCTTGAGAATCTTAAGAGAGGACAAACACCCCAAGAGCAACTAAGAGTGACATTTTTGAGGAACTGCAGCCTAGAGAGGAACATCCTGGGAGAAAGCCGTTTTGAAAACAGAACTCCAGAGCAGACACCGGCCACATGCCTTCCCAGCTAACAGAGGTTTTCTGGACGCCATTGGCCATTTTCCAGTGAAGGTACCCAATTGTTGATGTGTTACCTTGGACAATTTATGGCCTTAAGACTGTAACTGTGTAACCAAATAAACCCCCTTTTATAAAAGCCAATCCATTTCTGGTGTTTTGCATTCTGACAGCATTAGCAAACTAGAACAGTGAGTTTAATTTTAAATTAATCATTACTTTCCAAAAGGGATTCCACAAAGGATATTTGCCCCTTGCAGGAAAATGATGTTACTTAAAACTTAGTTGCCAATTCAAAACCTTGCCTTCCCTAAAATACTCTTCTGGGACTTTCACAAGCTGATTGTGCATGGCTATCTGTCACGCAAGCAGCATCAAACACATCAGCCTGCTCACAACCCCCTGTGACCACATAAACTCACTGCCTAATCTTTTCCCTCTCAGGCCCCAAGACTCCATCCCAAACTCTGACCTCCAGCTATGTACAGACGCATGCAAAGAAGAGGTTAGCTTGCAGGGTGAATTTAGGAAGATAATTCTAGGAGACAATCAGCCAGGATTCAGTATTCCAGCAAGACATAGGCAGGAAAAGGAGTAGGGAAATGGGTGGATGTGAATTAGCTTTTCTCCCTTATAGTCACCTACTTTTGGCCACAAGAAAAGCATGGAAACGAAATGCATAGTGCCTGCTCTGGGAACCCCCAACCCCAGCGGCCCTCTCCCTTCCAAAAGGAGGGCATCAAAGGGAAGTGAAGCTTAAACAGAATTCACTGAGGATTCAGAAAGAGGAACATTCAAATCATAAGAGCATGTTCTCTATTTTTTCAAAAGGCTTCCAGATTATTTCTGTTCTCTGAGAGCCTCCCTCCCTGGCGCCAGTGGGAACAGATCACATGCTTACGGTAAATTAGGGCTGTGCATTTCCTTATCCAGGTTGCATGCACATTTCTATCATCTCATAACTACTACTCTGTGATGACTTCAGGTTGGCTGCAGAAAATAAGCACTGCATGTATTTATTTCAACCTTGCTGGTTAATGAATTGAGAGTAGATATAACTTTTTAGATGAGTATTTATTTTTGAGACCGACTTTCTGTATTCCTAAGAAGAAAAAGAAGAGAAAACAAGTTTCCAAACAAATAGAGATTCAGCTATTTTGTCTGATTTAGAACATGCTATCTTAAAAAAATCAGGTACTTAAACTGAAATTGCACTACCTTAGAGCTAATGTAATATGCAAAATCTTGTCAGAGCTAGGATCAGTTCTCTAGGTGAATGTCCCAGTAGCTTGTCTGCTTACCTTATCCAAATAATCTGGAAGAATGGGAGAGGTTTAAGAAGGTTTCCCACCCATTGTAGTAGGGTTTTATTTTCTTTTTAAGAATACAATATTAAGGACAACCATTATTGCCCTTTATTTAAAAAGGGAACTTTATATGGTTGGCTAAGTTAAAAACATTTATAATTTGAGGACCTCAATATCTGGGAGAAAGGAACTAAGTAGTATATTTCCTATATCTCCCAGGGGGGAAAAATATGGTAAATATATCTTTCATCCAAAGTAAAACTGGGTTCCAATAGTGTGTGATATTTTCCCCAGCTTTTTCTGGACTCTGAACTTCTTCATGAGAAAAGAATGTTGTTTGCAGCATACCAGTTCACCCCTTGTCCATTTTGGATATATGATGACATTCTTACTAAAATTCCGTACTTTGTTGGAGTGGTGGAGTCCAGGCAAAAAAATTGGCTTTCTTTCTCAAAGAACCCCAGTTTAAAGGGGCCTTCTGTTATGATGGTGTATTCAGCCAGAACTTACTTGATCCTGTTATTCTAAAGGTTTTCTTTACTGGGTTTGATAAGTAACAGACAGTGTCAAATAAATCTTGCAGAGGTGTGTGCATCAGAGCTCACCAAGTTGTTGAAGTCTGACTGCCTCCACCCACATGACAGAGTGCAAGTGTGCAGAAGCGAGGGAGACGGTACATTGGAAATAACTAGAGGAAATGAAGCAAGAGGGAAGGGAGAGAGAGAAACAAGGAAAATATTTGCTATACAAGTATAGAGTGTCACAGAGAGAAATTATTTTTCAAAGCAATATGAACTCATATTTTGATGTGGGAAAATTAGGAACAAATTTGTTTACCAGAATTCAGAAACTGAAAGGAAAGAACTGAAATTTGATTTATAGAATAATATAGAAACTTCTGTCACTTTTAAAGAGACAAAAATTTTAAGGACTGATATGTTGGTTTTCATCTTTATAAATGGAATTTAAACGGTCACCTCCCAACACTGAGATCAGCTTCCCTTCTGAAATCAAATATGTGCTTGCTTTCACTCACTCTACCATAGTAATAATCTAAAGATGAACATTTTGTTTTTGCGTCTTTTTTCCCTCTGTGCATCTGATCAGATTTTACTTTTATTGTTTACTGAACTCTCGATATTTCTACATTTTCTTTAAAACCAAAGACTCTATGACACTACTATATCTATGATTTGAAAATAGAGAAAACATATATATTAAAAATGATACCAATTCAATATCAAAAATAAAAGGGAGGTATAACATGGTTGTGTGCAAATATATGTATAAATTGCTTAGCATCGTGCCCGACAAAATGACAGCTATTGTTTTTCTTATAATTTGAAAATATTATTTTGGTATTGTGTGAGATTACACAGGGACTTGGTCTTTCCCATAATGATAAACTGGAAAGGGGGATGTGGTTGTTTGAAGCTGTTATGTACCCCAGAAAAGGCCATGTTCTTTTAATCCATTCCTGTGGGGGCAGACCTATGGTGGGTGGGATCTTTCGATTAGGTTGTTTCCATGGAGATGGGACCCACCCAATTCAAGGTGGGTCTTAATCCTTTACTGGAGTCATTTATGAGGATAAAAGACAGAAAAAAAATCTGGAACGAAACACCCAGAGAGAAAGATCGACGCAGGAGAAAAGCCCCAGAGATGCTGAGAGAAGACCCACAGATCCTTCGAGGGAGAGCCCTGGAACCAGAAGCTGAAAACAGTGGAATCTGGGAGCAAAGGACCAGCAGATGCTGGCCAGGTGCCTTCCCATGTGACAGAGGGGTCCCACATGCCAGCAGCCTGTCTTCAGAGTCCAGGTATCATCCTGTTGATGCCTTAATTTGGACATTTTCATGGCCTAAGAACTGTAAATTGTAAGTTAATAAGCTCCCAATTTTAAAAGCCAATCAGTTTCTGATATATTGCATTTTGGCAACTTTAGCAAACTAAAACAGTAAGTGCAATGACAGAAACTTCTCCTTTTCCAATCTCCTTTTTGGCCTCCCTTCTTTGAGTTTTGTGGGTAGCTGGAGGAGATAAGAAAGGTAGAAGGTAGAAAAATGGAAAGATTTGTAGGAAATTGATACAAACAATTTTAAAATAAAAATGAGATTAAACATTGCTTACTGTTAAAAGAATTCTAGCTATTTCTCAATCATTGATATGCTCTTAAGCAATATATTTCTATTAGTTTAAAATTTTCCTTGAAAAGAATTCATTTTCTAAGTAGAAATGATTCAACATGACCTCATGAACAGACACTGATTCGCTGTTGTTGTCCAGAAAATGCTGATGAGATGCTGCAGCATTTTGTGTTTCCTCCTGATGAATGAAAGGAGACAGAAATAGAATTTCTTGGCAGTTCGTGCTGCATCCTAACACATGCAATGATTTCCTTCCCTTGCAGAAAAGGAAGTGCCTATATGAGTTGCTCCAGAAAGATAAGATGTACAGAGGACTTTGTGGGGGGAGGAGGTAGGAAATGAGGGGTAGAAAAAAGTGGTAAATAGAAATAACATGAATGGTGAGAGTCGGGTGACTCATATTTAATGTTTTGGCTATTAGCTATCAACAAGCTAATATCCATCAATAATTAGCAACTTAGCTTGTACCAGAGATTCTGCTTTTCTCCTCATTTAATGTTGTTTAACTTATGGTTTCTTTTTCCATGTTAATTTCTTCAACAACTATTTATTCAGAATCTACTACATGTCAAGCACTGTTTCAGACTCTGTGATTACAGTAGTAAACCACAGAGACAAAAATCTTTGTCATTGCAATCTACTATTAGAATATTAAGACTTGTGAAGCCTTATGAAATGGGATATTACAATCAAGTCTCCTGGGTTTTTAGATTAAAAATTAAGATTTGAGTCATTTTTGAAATTGTAAGACCACACTCCCAAGATGGCAGTAGATTAAACTGGTTTGTGTATTTCTGGCTAGAGGAATGAAATGCATCACCTGGCCCAAGTTGTTTATGCATGATCCTATCCCCTGGCCACAGTTATATTTCTCTAGTCTTACTGGGGACCTCTACCAGAGGTTATTTCTCTTCCTCTAGATAGTGTGGTCTGCTGTGCACTTTCTGGAAATTTCCCAGCCCATTCCATCACCATGGGGGAACCAACAGAAAGTCAAGATAATTCATGGCTCTGACAAACTCAAATGAATCACAGAGCAATGGAACCAGACTTCTGATCAAAGCATACTTGTATTTTGCTCTACTTATAGATTTATCTGTTAAGTGGGCCCATAAATTCCATATATTATTTAGGTACCATGTGGTGGTTTAAAATATGTTTACAAATTCTTTAGCACTCATACCTTCAAAGCTGTTTTAATTTCCCCTTTCCTTGAGTTTGTATCAGACTTAGTGACTTGCTTCCGATAAACAGAATGTGGCAGATGTGATGGTGTATGATTTCTGAACATCTCCATAAATTTATATGCATTAATAATAAAAAGTGATAAAGCTGAAAGATATTTTTTCTGAACTATTGTTCCTGTTTGCTAATGCTGTCTTTATGCAAAATACCAGAAATGGATTGGCTTTTATAAAGGGGATTTATTAGATTATAAAGTTATATAGTTCTAAGGCCATAGAAGTGTCCAGACTAAGATATTAGCAAGATGATACCTTCACTGAAGAATGACTGGATGGCATCTGGAACACCTCTGTCAGCTAGGAAAGCACGCGGCTGGCATCTGCTGGTCCTTTGCTGCCAAGTTGTGTTTCAACATGGCTTTCTCCAAAATGTCTCTGGGCTTCTGTCTTTGCTCCTTTTTCTCAGCTCCTGTGTGTCCTTGTTCTTTCTCTCAGGGCGTTTCTCTCTAAGCATCAGGCGGTCCTCTCTTAGCTTCTCTGAGGCAAACTCTGGGCTTCATCTCTTAGCTTAGCATCTCCAAACATCTTTCTGTCTGCATCTCCAAGTGTCAGCAAACATCTGGGTCTGTGTCCGCTCTTAGCTTCTCTCTTAAATACTCCAGTTAACTAATCAAGACCCACCCTGAATGGGGGGGCCACACCTCCATGGAAATAATCTAATCAAAACTGTCACCCACAGTTGAGGGAGTCGCATCTCCATGGAAACACTCAATCAAAAACTTTACACCCTAATCAAAAGACTAATAGTCTTCCCCCACAAGGTTGCATTAAAGAACATGGCTTTTCTCGGGACATAATATATCCAAACTGGCACAACTATCAATTAAAAAAAAAAAAATCTACACACCATGCCGAAAGAATGACCCAATTTTTCAATTCTTTCTATTAAAAAATGATATAAGAACTTTACTGCCTGAAAATCTGCTGATTTTGTCACCCCAAATTTGTTAAGGTATTTTAGAATCATAGTAGGCAGTTAACTACAAAAGCATTTTTTGGATTTTGTAATATTTGTCATATTTGTGAGCTTTTGTAAAAGTTGCGATTTGTTTTATTTCTCTTTGTCTTTCTAAATAAAGATTCACTTCATAACTTATTTCTATTTGTTATTTTGTAATTTTAAAAACAGTCTCTCCAAATTTGTGTTTCAGGCCCTATAAAATGGAATCCACAGTTTTATGTGACACTTATGACTGATTACTAGCTCACTTTTAAGAGTCTTAAAAGAGCACATTTAAAAGAAGAATGGGGGAAAATGGAATTATTTTAATCTCTTTTTACTTTACTCTTTCATGTTCTTGAAAGGTGTATATTTGTGTCCCCAAAATGGATAACTTTGTGTTAATCCTCTTTCTTAAAAAATATCACAAAATAATAAAGTTGAAAGTATTAAAGTATGTATCTCTTTAAATAAGAACAGTAAAAAAAATGGGAAAACATTCATTTCAAAGTTAATGTGCAATTCAAAAATCAAGATTTGCCAAAACAAGAAAAAAATATTTCTGCTATGTTTATGCTTGGTAGGTATGGATGGCAGTCTCAATGAGAGAAGGAAGAGAAGACACAGGAAGCTTTTCTTAGTCGCCTCAGAGTTAAGCTCCATCATTCAAATCATGTTAATTTTGAGAGCATCGAATTGCCTTTTCCTGTCCTGGTGCACAATAATACAAATGGGAGAACATTAGAAAGTAACTGACGGACCATTGCATTGACAGGGGACATCAGAAAACTAGCTGTGTATCCTTTAAGTGTAGGTTATGTCTAAGACTCTGATTTATGCGGAAGTTGTATTTGGATAGAATGTTTTTAATGACTCTTTCAGTGAAATTTAGCTAAATGGTTTATTCCCATGGCAGAGCTTTTAATAGTAATTAAAAAGGTTACAAAGAGTGAATATAACAATAATCCCTGCTTTGATCCAGGCTAACAAATAGATTTGCACATTAAACAATAAATAGAATCAAATATTTTAAAAGTGACTATTACACATTGTTAAAATCAACATTGGAATTTACCACCATGAACATTTATGCATGTTTGTCTATAAAGAGTTTTAAAGAAAATTGTAAATAATTCTCATTTATGAGCTTATTAAACTACCATATGCTTCAGTCAGTAATCAACACTATTTCTTAAATGTCTTAACAGTGGCAGCATTTTATAAAATCTCAAGTGGCACTCAAACATAAGAAGAGGCAGAGTAGAGGGAACAGGAGAAAAAGAGATGGAGAACGGGATGGAGGATGGGAAAATGGAAGAGGCTGATTCCTGCCCCTGCAGGATTTATAATATCAAAAGAAATTCAAGACAAGTACAAATCCCTTAAAGACAAAAATAAATGATATAAAAATAACCAGTAATAGAGATACACACACATAAAATATGAATGAAAAAATAATGAATCCAAGTCAAAAACTACACCCTAAAATAAGTATCATTACTGATGATTGGTCCTACCTGATAAGTAAAAATAATCAAGAGACATATAAATTAAGGAGAATGAGCTTAATCAGGAAGATATAAAAATTTGAGGAAAGTTTTGAAAAGAAGGGAGAAGTTTCCATTTCCACGTAGAGGATATATTACAGGTCAAATCATCTCACTTCTGTCCCCGAAACACAGAAATTGTAGAATAAATGTAAAATATTAATGAACCACTGTGCTATTAAGGACAAGAAATGCATATTCATGAATTGCTGTATGAATATTTATCAACTATCTACTGTTCTAATCAGTGAGCAAAACTACTGATAATCCCTGTGCACATGGAGTTTACATTCTAGGAAAGAGGGAAAATCAATAAGTAGGCACATATATATATAAACTACAGATATATAGGTACATTATATATTTATATATAATATGATAAGTACATATACATAAACTACATATATTGATAAATGCCACAGAGAAAAATAAAACAGGAAAGGAGAGTAAGGTGTCTATATTTTACACATCTTTCAAGGGAAAGCTCCATGAAACAGGTAACATTTCAGCAATTATTGGAAGGACCAGCAAGAACAGGAACCTGCACATATCTAGGGAAATATCACTCTGGGAAAAGACAATGACTAATGCACAAGTCCTGAGAGGGAAGCCTGTTTAGTGCAATTTCAGCAATGAAGCCGATGTCACTGGAGCACGGTGAGGAAGATTCATAAAATATGAGATCAGAGATATACTAGGGGATCAGGGAGAAGAAAAGATTATGTGGGGTCCACGAAGCCATTTTAAGGAGTCAGGCTTCGGTTGTGAGATGGAAAGCCACCAGGACTTTTGCGTGGAGGAGTAGCATCACGTGACTTTTGCTTTAAAAGTATGACTCAGTCCGTGTATTGAGAAAAGACTATAAGAAGCAAAGGTAGAAGTAGAAACAGTGTGACCATTCAGAGACCACTATAATAGTGCAGGTAAGGGATTATGGAAGCCCAGACCAAACCTGGGAGCTCCAGCATGTAAAAAGATGAGATTCTGTGTTGAATTAGGGTTGACAGAATTTCCTGATGGATGTGAGAATGTGAAAGGGAGAGGAACCAAAGAATCCCAATAAAAGTTTGGATCTGAGAAACTGGAAGGTAGAGTTGTCAAATGCAATGGGGAAGGCTGCAAGCAAACCAGATTTTGAGTGGAAGATGGCTCAGATTTGAACATGTAGGACTTCCAAGTGGTGTTGAGTAGGCAGATGGATATAAGTCTGGAGATTGAGAGTGAGTTCTGGAACAGATACAAATTTAGAAGTTATCAGTATAGAGATGATATTTAAATCCATGAGATTGGATGAAATAAGCAAGGGAATGAGCAAAGAGAGGGAACAGAAGAGGACCAGGGCTATGCACAAGGGTCTCCATAGTCAGGAGGTTGTTACATGGAGAAGGAACCAGCGAATGCCACCTAGAAGTAGGGGCGAGTAAGAAGGACAATCAGAAGAGATGGATCCTGGAAGCCAAGTTTGAATGAATGGTGGCATATGCTAGGAAAGTAAGATGAAAATAGAGAAGTAACAATTGCATTTAGCAACACAGAGTCACTAGTCATTTCAAGGACATCATGTGGCAAAAGCCTGATTGGGGTGTGCTCAAGGGATATCTGGAGGAAAAGAGTGAGAAACAAAGAGCATACTCATCTCTTTGGTGGAGTTTTGCTGCAAAAGACAGCAAAGGAATGGGGTGGTAGCTGGAAAGGAAACTTTTAACATTTTATTTTTAAGTTGGAAAAATATAATATGTTTGTATGCTGATGGGACTTAAGCTGTAGAAAACAAAAAATTGACCATGTAAAGGGGAGAAAAATTACTGGAACAATGTCTTTACAGAGTGAGAGTTTACAGGAATAGATGCATAGATGGAGGGCTGATTTAGATTCATACTGAGTAGCAGGAACATAGAGGTTGGGATGGATGCAAGCAGGCTGGACCTTCTGATTGCTCTTATTTTCGCAATGGAAGAAGACACAAGATCATCAGCTTAGAGTGAGAATAGTGGAGGAAATATCAGAATTGTGAGTAATCAGGTAACGGTGAGGACATGGAACACACACATCTGGCTGTGTCTGTAGGGAGATTCACACTGGTCCGTACCGGGATGTGCCAGCAATCAGTCCTGTGCGTGTTGAGAGTCGGAAGCCAGGTTGGAGGTGAGATTGGGAAATATCCCCACCTAAGTTGAGCTGCCTCAAATGTTCTTGTCTCTGTATGTCAACTGCAAGTATTAGAAAAGCCTAGGAGAATTCTTCCAAGAAACATACTGACAGAGTATCAAAATCTCTGTGGAAACCCGTGAAATGGAAAAAATTGTATAATCAAAGAAAAAAAGACCACAAAGCAACTTGGCTGTTATCTCACCTGCTATTCATTCCTCCCTGCCATGCCTCAAAAAGACACCATTCTGGCTTCCTCCATCAAAGCATTTGTATTTGCTATTTCCTCTTCATAGAAAGCTCTTCCCCACATAACTGCAGGGCTTGTTCCTCAGAAGCTTCACGTCTGTGCTCAAATTTGACCTTATTTAAGAGGTCTTCTTTCTCTCAGTATGAGAGAGAGACAGACAAGGAGAGAAACAGAGAATGTTAGCTGTTGTTAAATGCCAAGATAAGGGGATGTAGAGAAATGGGGTAGGAACAGCTGCTGTTGCATAGATGGATGGATGGATGGATAGATAGGTAGATAGATAGATAGATAGATAGGAAGACAGATAGATATGCATTTTCTATCTCCTCCCACTTAGTATGCGACCTCAATGAGAAGGCAGACTTGTCTGTTCCACTCACTTACGTGTTCCCAGCATCTAACACAGTGCCTGCTATATGTTTGGTGTTCCATAAATGTTTGTGAAGTGAATACATGAAAACCTACACTACTCATTACTCCAATCCATCTTTAGGGTTGTGTTTTTAAACACTAAGAACTTTGTGCTGCCCCCTAAAGCTTCTAGAAGGCCTTTCATATTCTAATCCTGGTCATTCTCTCTAATTTTTCACACCAACTCCCCACTTCCCAACCTACATTCCAATCTGTATTAGTCAGGGTTCTCTAGGGAAACAGAAATGACAGGAGATATAAATATATACATATATCATGTAGATACTGTGAGGCTTTTTTCTTTATAGGAATTGGCTCATGCAACTCTGGGGATGAACAAATCCAAATTCCATAGGGCAGGCCATGAACTAGGAACTCCAAGGATGATTTTCAATGAATTCCCTGGGAGAAGCTGGCTGGCTGAAATAGAGATGGAAATTCTCCCTTCTGACTGCTGGAATCATCACTTCTCCTTTTAAAGCCTTCAAGTGATTGGATGAGACTTCTCTCATTGTTGAAGGCAATCTCCTCAGTTGACTATAGATGTCATCAGCCATAGATGCAATCAACTTACCAAAGATTTCAATCCATGAATTATTCTCATAGTAGCAATCATGCCAGTGCTTGCTTGACCAAATAACTGGACCACTATAACCTGGTCAAGTTAACACATGAACTTAACCATCACACATCCCCTTATCTTATGGATGGGCACATTTTAATAAAATATTTTCATTTTCCCAAAAGAGTCTGTGAAATCTTTTCCATCATGCACTTAGAATCAACCACTCACTTTTTGGTGCTCATTTTATGTTATTTTTGTTTAACATATACTTTTATGCACTGGTCCAGGCCTAGTTTTAAACACTTACTCCATATTAACTTTTATCTTCCTAAGAACTCAGTGAGGATGGCCTATCACCCCTATTTTACAGGTGAGGACCTGAGGCCTGGAGGATTAAGTAATTTACCCAAGATCACACAGCTTGTGAGAAATAAAGCTGGGTTCTCACCTAGGGAGACTGACCCCAGAAGCCACACTCTTAACAACTACATGGTGTTGCCTCCTGTCTTGCAAAGTTAGATTTTACGTAATTAGTTACATGTGCACGTATTGATATTTTAAAGATAGGTACCCCTTGATGACAGTGGCAACATCTCACACATCCCACCCATGATTAGCATAATATCTACATGCTCAATGCTCATTAACTGATGGCTGGAGGAATAAATAAGAACAAGGAGAAATGTGTGGCAATTTCTGCTACTCTTGGATTGACATTCCCCCAAATCATGATTTTTGCAAATGAAGTGATTGCCCTTTAAACAGTGGTCTGCAGTGGGGTGTGAGTGGTACTAGAACATAAAGTCTTTCCAAAGGACACTTGGATACTGGAATTTTAAAGGAATACATTTCCGGATCCTCCAGTTCCATATGCATACTTCATAAAACTGATCTGTTTGAGGACATGTTTCAGCAGGCATCAGGATCTGCTTCCATTCCCCATGAGACTACAGTGCACTACCCTGGAGTGCAAAAACACTCAGTGAACCAAGAAAAGGAACCATTTGAAATAGTTCTGTGCATGTTCGGAAAATTTAAAACTGTAGTTACTTTTTGTAAGTCATGTGGTTCCTGATTACTTGTTTTCATTTAGAACCTAACTGACTTGTCAACTGATGCATTAAAAATATTTTTTGTAAGATAACACTGATATTTTGCATATAATTCAGAAAAAGTTTCAAATACTTTGGTGGAATTCTACAATATCCCAAGCTTTCTCAGAGTCTACATCAATTAAAAATAAATAAAACTAAACTAAGAATAAATTAAATGCTACAATTTTATCAATTAATGTCGATTAAATGATATTCATCTCTGGATCCATAAACTAAGAAGTAAAAACAATCCTTATCTCATTAGGTTATGCACTTCCAATTAAATTTTACTTTTTATATTCTAAATATACTAATTATAATAAACTTATGTTCATTTGATCAATCTTGTATAAATACTCATTGTAATGATAATTCAACATAAAAATTTAACAAAGCCGTGTGGGCACAATGAAAAACATTTTATTTTTAAGTTACATTTTTTCTCAGAAGGAATTAAGAAACAGTCATCAATAAAAAGAGTTTCAAGGAAAAATTATATTGCATTAAGATAAAATGCTGTGGAGAAATAAAATTGAAACACAAGTTCAAAGTTAAGAAAAGGAACTATGTTCAATTTCCTGCTGTTAAAGAGCTTTTGTGTGTATTTTCTTTCAATAGATGATGGGCAGTACCAAACCATTTCAGTATTATAGTTACACTTACTACATTAAAAGAGCAATTCCATAGTAGTTTTATTTTCCTCTTTCCATATGTACAGTATTCTCAAACTGGCATCCTTCGCAATTATTTAAACATCTGAGAAAAAAGTATGTCAGTTTAAGAATGACTGACAGATTGCACAGTTTAGAAAATAAACAGGGTAAAACAGTGCAAAAATATTTGAAGATTATTATCTAAAGCATTATATAACATCCTTTCAGAAGCAAAGTTATTTGAATATTAAAATTGTCTTTCTTCATTTGAATAGATTTATCATTTTTCTCAAAATAGCAACCAATGAGAAAAAAAATCTTTATTATGTTTCTATAATGGACTATGTAATGTGGTGTTAATTAAGTAAAAATGTCACTATCATGTTCTTTCCCAAAGTCATATTTCTGATGATTTTTATTTTGGATTTAAAAAAAAAACACTCAGAGCCAATATTTCATCTTTTCTTTATAATGTTGTTTTTATATAGGTTTTTTACATTAACATACAGATTGTAACACATGCACTGCTTAAAGAGCTTTGACTTTAAGCACCTCCAGCCTTATGCACATGAGTTCTTGTTGTCTTTATATAATGAGTTTCCTTAGACATCTGAAAGAAAAAATTAAATTAAATTACTATAGATAATTGAAATTTAAACAACATAGTACATAGATGTAACCATCTGGACTCACACTGAGAGAAGCAAAATATAGCTTTAACTGATATGTTCTGGTCTGAACAGATGTTTCAAAGCTCACATGGAGGATATGAATTTCTTAAAATAACACATCATTTCCAGGGGCAGGATCAGAATTATCAGCAACCAACTGCTACTCACTAAAACCTAATAAATGTGTAAATACAGGAAGAATTTTCAGAAGTGCTTTAATAAGGGAAGTGGGTAATAAATGCACCTTCCCAAATATTCTTATACATGGTAGGGGCCCAATAAATATGAATAAGTACAGCTATGCCCAAAATTTCATTAAGAAAAATTTTCTAAATCCTGGAAATAGGAAAAGGGATATGCATGCATGTGTCCTTTTGTGTGTGTATGTGTTAACAATTTTTAAAGCAAAGGCACGTTACACATGAAAAGGTCTTCCGTCTCAAAACCTTTCACCATGCCTCCTCTTAGTTGAAAACTAAGAATAACATTTTCTCTATTAGAAGACACTCTGTTTCTGTCTTGCCCATGAATAGCTAAGTGATCCTGTCATTTAGATGTATGTAATCACACGGCTCTTCAACCTGCATGGAAACTCCCTCTTGCTTCACTAGTGGCTACAAAATCCGGCAGTCATTTTGTCTTTAAGTATTACTCAAAATTATTTAAAAAGGAAAATTGGAGAGGAGTCAATAAGATAGGGAGAAATTAAAGACACAGGAGAAAAATAATCACAAATTGGGTTTTAAAATTTGTTTTGCAAAAAAAGGCATCTGCCTACTCTTGTGCTCTGTGAGGTATTTGCTGCCTAGCTCTAGAATGAAGTTTAAAAATATATTTATATATGTATAAATTATATACTTTTGCCTGGGGTACTGAAGTTTGGCATATGAATAGTCACAATTTTGGGCTAGTATCATTGAGAAGCAGCAGTTACTTGGAGAGCAGGCCTGGGAAGCTGAGGTTTACCGAAGGATGAGGGGGTCTTAGACAGGAAATTGGAATACCCATTTTAAAGAAGCGTGAGGAATCTAGAGAAAAGAAAACACAGTTCAAAATTTTTTTCATTAAAGGAGTTTTAGAACTTATCAAGTTGAATGATTTCACTCACCCAGAGACTTAGGGTGATTTTAAATAATGTGTCCACAATTAAAAAGCATATTTTCTTGCTTCTCTGTTAAGCATACATTTTCTACTACACTAGTCTAACTTTCCTGTGGGAGGAGGGGGTTGAGTGAGTTGGTGAAGGTTGGGAAGGCTGCAATTAAGCTGGGGAGTCAGAAAGAATACACAATAAAGAATATTGTGCAAATGTTTTAAAAGGTACTTTTTTTTTTCCCCCAAAAAAACAGCACTAATTCATTGAAGAAATACTTTGAGTAAAATAGGGATCCAAATGGAAAGGAGGAGAGCTATCCTGATAACATTTGAGGCCCAAACCAAAATATTACTTGTTTTTTGTTGTTGTTGCTTGTCGGGTATTCTTGTTTGTTTGTTTGTTTGTTTGTTTCCAGTGAGAAAAGTGCTAAGAATAACACTCAAAGTAGGGAATAAAAGACCATGGAAAGGTTTGAGAAGAAAGGATGGGAAAATGAGGACCTGTAGGGCAATCACCTAAATGAAGTTTTGGTTGCTACAATCCTGGAAAGAGAAATAAGTCTGTGTCGTTTACCAAGTCCCATCAGCACCTGAGAGACCTTTGGGTGACAATGGGCAGTGCTCCAGGAAACATTTTCCAGGGTGCACCACCAGGGCAGAATTCCATGACCAAAGGCCATCTTCTGGGTGGGCTCTGCATTCTAGGCAGAGTTCTGAAAGAAGTTTCCCCAGATCCTTGGGGCAGTGCCAGCAGAAATCCCCATGGGATTGGAGATGGATTCTGGCCATGCTCCTTAGATTTGGAAGCTGCTCAATGATCACTTATCTTCACAGGGAGGCTCCAATCCTCTTCTCTCAGAACATCTCCTTAATCAATCTGATTCTGTTCTTCTCCGTAAATCTGGCCTGTGGCACCTCAGCACAAAAGCCCCTCACCTCCCAAGCCCTCCTGGCTTGTATGAACTGTATTGCGCTGAGGTTAAACGGAAACAAGACAGTTGTCTGTGTGCTGCCCAAAATGCCCTAAGAGCAGGAGTTGTCTTGTGGGCCTGGGGACTTACTCTGTATCTTCTGTAGCTCGTACCTCATCTGTAATGTCAGAGAGCAAATTTCTAAGGCCTTTTCTGATTTTAAATTTTCATTCTATGAATAAATGGAGTTTTACCTTGCCTTATTTTGATTTGGTTTTCAAAACATGGTGTGCCTGTAATTTTTGCTACACCAGAGTTAAAATATGAAAGAAACTCAACAGAAGGGGCATATTAAATGGCCAGTTATGGTTTGGTGTCTTCAGCACTTAAAGCAAATAGAAGTCTTCTGCACGATCTATCTTCATGTGTGGGCTAGCAGTGGTGTATTGCAATGTTAAGAGTTTCTAGAGTCACCCAATCTGGGTTTTGGCCAGTCTCTAGCACTTAACAGCACTATGGTGTTGGGCGAGCTACTTATCCTCATTGTTCCTCAATTTCTGTATCTATAAATAGGAATAGACACAGTACCTGGCCAGTAAGATTGTGGGAAAAATTAAAGTTAATATGCATTGACAGGTAAGAAAATGCTCCCTAGTAAGTGTTCAGTAGTCTTATTATTACAGTGGTGACGACTTGAAAGATGTGAGTTAAATACTGTTTGTTGTACATACTATAGCTAGAGAAGAATTAAACAAGAAAAAAGAGTTAGAACCTGTGAGTTGAATCACTTGCAAGGATGATTAGGTTACGTTCTGATATACTTCCAAGAGAAAATGAGAGCAAGTCCTCCAGTAGAAACACAAGTTGTGATATGTCCCCACCTCACAACGGTTCCTGGTC
Source organism: Choloepus didactylus (assembly GCF_015220235.1). Taxonomy (NCBI): domain Eukaryota; kingdom Metazoa; phylum Chordata; class Mammalia; order Pilosa; family Megalonychidae; genus Choloepus; species Choloepus didactylus. The sequence continues at coordinate 21,415,159 of NC_051311.1, forward strand.
CCCATCATCCATCGTCTACCGCCTTACCTCTCTCCTGGCTAAAGCTATTGGATAAGAGATAAGCACTTTAGCCAAGCACAGCAATAAAAGCAGCCCTCTCTCCACTGTCACTATCCCTGGGGTGATCACATGTGTCGTGTACAATCAGAGCCTTTTCTCTATTTTTTTTTCAAATTTAAATGGAGAGAGAAGTCCTTTTAGGCATACTAATAAAAATGTAAGAATGAGCCCTGAGATGTTGGTAGATCTGACTCTATCTAGACTCATGAAAATTTCAACCCACAGAGAGAAGTTGGAGCAATTAACAGAAGATTCCTGTTGCCATTCAAATCATCCCTGCAGTCAGCCACTCCCCCTCCCTACCCTACTCCTTCTTTATGCCTTATCTCATTTGAATCACATGCAATCAAAGAGACTTGTCTTATATACCTTCTTCTTCCCACTCCTGGTATCACTGTCATCATCATAATCATCATCATCGTCATCATTGTCACCATTCTCTATTTCAATATAGATATAGAAAAAATAATATTTGAAAAAAGTATGTTCATTTGGCAACCCCAATCCCTATAAGTTAGATTGTACCATGTGAAAATCTATTATGAAGTATATAGAATGCTCAAGTGACATTTAATACCTACAAATCCTGCCTCTTTTGTCCTCCTTGTTCCAACCACTCAATCTGTTAATGTATACTTAGGGCTCTGATGTACTCAGCTGCTTCACAGTGTACTCGTCAGAAGTACCACTTCTTGCTGTCAGGATTTTAACACGTAACTTACACAAAATCCTTTTAAGCCACAGAGAAATATTCACCAACCATGTTTTAGCTCAGGTTCCTAAAAGATTAGGAATATGATTCTCTCTAATACTGGGCATCCAATTCAAAACATGAACCAGTGAGCATAAACTCTTATGGATCATTGTTTAATTCAGGAAAAGTCATATGCAACAAAATTTTAATAACACCTCAAGTGTCCAAAGTGATGGAGAGGTGTGCCTGGCTATGTTTAGAACTAAAACAGGTCATAATCTTCCAGTACTCAAACAATCTCTCCAACTTCACTCTTTGGTCTTCAAAAAATCTTGTATCCAACTCACTTTGCAGTCATCTTGAAGAAAGAAGGCACTGGATTTCACAGTGTATAAATCTCTGATTACAATGAAGATTGGAACTAAATAACTATTTTACCCTGACTATACAAAGAAATTACAAAAACTGAATATTTCTCTTTAAGTAGAAGGTAAAGGAAGTTAATGCTAAAAAAATTAAAGAAGCCATAGTTTACATTTGGCATATTAAAATGAGGATGTTTTAATTAATGTGAGGTCAAAAAAAAAGAGTAAGCAAAATAACAAGGAAAGAATTTACCCTTGGAAATATATATGCCCAATTCTCTGCTAAGTTTTTCTTGAAGAGGTTAAAAATTCACAGGAAAGTTTGCCTTTATCACAGAATTGGCAATTGGTGTGTTCCAGTTTGCTAATGCTGCTGTTATGCAAAATATCAGAAATGGATTGGCTTTTATAAAGGCGGTTTATTTGGTTACAAAGTTATAGTTGTGTCCAAGGTAAAGCATCAACTACAGGGTACCTTCACTGAAGGATGGCCATTGGCATCCAGAAAACTTCTGTTAGCTCAAAAGCCATGTGGCTGGTGTTCACTTGCTCCCAGGTTGTGTTTCAAAATGGCATTCTCCAAAATGTTGCTCTTGGGACATTTTATCTTCTCTCAGCTGCAGCTCTCTGTTTCTTCTGTTTGTCAGCTCTTTTATATGGCTCCAGTGATTTAATTAAGACACACCCTGAATGGGTGTAGTAACACCTCCATGGAAATTATCCAATCAAAGGTTTCGCCCACAGTTGATTGAGTCACATCTCCATGGAAACAATCAATAGGTTCCAACCTAATCAACACTAATACATCTGCCCCCACAAGATTGCATCAAAGAACATGGCATTTGAGGGGCATAATACATCCAAACTGGCACACGGTGTAAATGGTATCTTGTGTTTTGTTTGTCTGTTTGTTTGTTTTTATGGTAAGAATTTGAAAATTTATTCAAAATAGGATGACCTGAAAGGTTTGTAATGGCTGCATCTCCCAATCAGAGGGTATAAGGTAGAGTGTTCTAGAAGGTTCTAGGGACACAATAAGCAAGGGCTCAAGTAAGGAAACTACTTCATTTACATTTAAGCTAGTGTGAGTTTAGCGTCTGAATTTATTTAAAGCCATAGACTCAGTTTAACTTTAACCTAGACAGAAAGTGAAAGGCATTTTACAAGTGGAAGAAGCAGCAAGAAATAAGGCAACAGATAATGTGTCAATGCTGGAACAAGGGCAGAGGTCAGTATGCATCTAGCTATTAGCTTTGTCCTTGACTGCTAAAAAAACCAACCTTTTTGTTCCTCTGGATTGTCAGCATACCAAGTTCAGAAGTTATGCAAATGGGTTTCCAAAAAGATCCTTATATACATCAGGAGCTGTGGGTTGAGGAGCCACAGGGACTTGTGGCGATGAATGGAAAGAGCCTTTAGAGAAAGTGGTCTCAAATGCATGGTCAGCAGATTTGATAACTGACAGCTCCCTTGTCCGGGAGCTGGCTTTGGTGGTTCACTGATTCTGCTAAACAGTTGATTAGCATCACAGTCATCATGGTCTGCATTATCTTGAAGAATGCCAACTTTGCTGTGAAAATAACTAGAGGAAGCACTGAAAGTCCCAGAGGAAGTCTGCTCTCCCTTCCTTGCAGGTACAACAGGTGGCTGCCACAGTTGTAAGTCCTTAAACATTTCTTTTACTTTCTTAACTTCTTTATCCCCTAGTGGATCTAAGGCAGTGGAGGCATCATTGGAGATGTCCTGTGCAGCAGCAGTTCTGGGAAGTGGCTGAAGAGGAGCAACCAGAAGAGAAAGCATAGAAGAGGACCAGGCTGACGCAGGAGCTAGAAAAATATTGCCCTGAAAAGGATTCCCCAAGGAGGTTGTTGACAGCCAAGCATTAGCTGCCACAGATGCTAAAAGGCCCCAAACAGCAGGGGCTGGAGGAGAAGTTGAGGCTGCAAAGGATGAAGGCTGGTTCTAACCCAGAACTGCTGGACTGGTGCCAAAAATGAGCAACTAACCAAATCCTGAAGGTTGACCACCCACAACAGCTCCTGGGACAAATGAAGGGGACTGACTGAAGACTAAAGATGGTGGGGGGTTCCATGGGCCTGAAGAGGTGTAACTGGTACACCACCTAGACTCATATGGGGCCCAATGGGACAGAAACACTTGTTTTGAAGAGATCCACAGGGTTGATCTATTGGGTTGCAGGTTGGTAGGAGATGTCTGGCCTGAAGATTCTGAGACGGGAGAAGCAAACAGGTCTGATGGAAGCAAGTCACTGGCTGAAGATGTTGGAGTACTTAGGTCAGGAGGTATAGACATGTCCCCTAACAAATCCATCTGATCATATCCAATTTCAATTTGTTAGCTTGGTCATCAAGAGTCAGGAGGCTCTTGTTCCCATTCTCTACTGCTTTGATGGCTTCTTCAGTCTTTTTCTTTTCTTCTTCTTTTTTATTGTAAATAACTTGAAAAAGATCTTTAAGATCAATGACCAATGGCTCAGCCTGTTGCCCTGTTTTTATGGCAAAAAAAAATGATGTTGGCCTCTTCCACAAACATAACCAAATGCCTAGTTGTCTGTAGCATCACGGGCAATGAAATAAATTTTATCTACTGTATGTTCATGTTCTATTACCCCAGTTTTCTCATCAATTAATTTTATCCCAGAAAGCAAAATGTTGATCCAGAGCTTCTGTTTATGCCATCCTTTAGGCCTAGCAGCTGCCGCCATTCCCTTTAGTTTCATCATAGAATCTTGGCTCATTTTATCCCCTTTTGCATCTGACACATCATCAAAGTCAATTAGCTTGGCCTTGTATTTCACACCTTCACCTTTAAACCTGGCCAAGAGGTATTCATCTTACTTTTCAGAGCCTTTCTTCTTTTCCTTCTTCAGTGGGGCTTTTGGTGCAGCCTGTTGGTCAAGCTGACCATTGGTTGTACTTGTCTGTACTTCATTTGACATGGCAAGAAATCAGGCAGCAAACCCTGGCTTTGGTGGACACTTAGTAATACTAGGTGATTTCTGGTGGAGAAGTCTCAAATGAACATAACCTATAGACACATGTTAGCTAGTGCCTCTATGATATAAACATGTTCTCCATCCCCAGGGCCTCCAGGCTGCAGCTGGTATCTTGTTTTAACAACAATGAAGAACAGTTTACTTTCCATGATTTTAATAACTCTTGTTTCTTTTATATTTATCACAGTATGTTCTTAAAACTTACCATGAGGATTAAGTCAAAGAGATTTCCTTAAAGTTAGGAAACATATTCTAGACATTTCCAATAGATACATAAAATCAGATGGATCAAATTGCACATATTATTTATTTTCCATTCTGTCCCCAAATCTAGAGGCAGCACTTATGATTTAGGAAAAAAGGCACATTATGAAGAGATAAAACTACTAAAACAAATTTAATAACCATGTGGCTCATTTCTTGGAATTTAAGTGTGATGTGAGATCTTCTTTGAACCTAATATCACTTGCTTGAAAATAGAGGTATGTTTTTGTAGCTGGGATATACAAAGAATAGCTTTATCTTCACAATTTTTGTGGTAGTTGAATTGTGTACACCAGTGGAAGACATGTTGTCAATCTTAATCTATGGTTTTGTGGGTGTGAATTTATTTGTAAAGTTGTAAATCTCTTCTTGAATATGTTATTAGTTAAGTTGTGGCCAACTGAATCAGGGTAGATCTTAATCCATATTACCACATGTCTTATAAAGAGACAAAATCAGAAGTCAGAAAAAAAAAGGAGCAAGAAGGCAGAAGTTAGTGGAAACAAGAAAAGCAGAAGCAAGAAAGGAGAGGACATCACCACGTGACTGGAGGCGGAGGTACAAGCCAAGAAGTGCCAAGGATTGTCGGCAGCCAGGACCAGAACACTACAGACTCCAGGAGAAAACAAGCCTTGCTAATACCTTTTTTTTTTTAATATTCAGTTGATTGAGATATATTCACATACCACGCAGTCATACAAAACAAATCGTACATTCGATTGTTCACAGTACCATTACATAGTTGTACATTCATCACCAAAATCAATCCCTGACACCTTCATTAGCACACACACAAAAATAACAAGAATAATAATTAAAGTGAAAAAGAGCAATTGAAGTAAAAAAGAACACTGGGTACCTTTGTCTCTTTGTTTGTTTGTTTGTTTCCTTCCCCTATTTTTATACTCATCCATCCATAAACTAGACAAAGGGGAGTGTGGTCCATATGGCTTTCCCAATCCCCTTGTCACCCCTCATAAGCTACATTTTTATACAATTGTCTTCGAGATTCATGGGTTCTGGGTTGTAGTTTGATAGTTTCAGGTATCTACCACCAGCTACCCCAATTCATTAGAACCTAAAAAGGGTTGTCTATATTGTGTGTAAGAGTGCCCACCAGAGTGATCTCTTGGCTCCTTTTGGAATCTCTCTGCCACTGAAGTTTATTTCATTTCCAATTCACATCCCCCTTTTGGTCAAGAAGATGTTCTCCATCCCACGATGCTGGGTCTACATTCCTCCTTGGGAGTCATATTCCACGTTGCCAGGGAGATTCACTCCCCTGGGAGTCTGATCCCATGTAGAGGGGAGGGCAGTGATTTCACCTGCCAAGTTGGCTTAGCTAGAGAGAGAGGGCCACATCTGAGCAACAAAGAGGCATTCAGGAGGAGGCTCTTAGACACAATTATAGGGAGGCCTAGCCTCTCCTTTGCAGCAGCAGTCTTCCCAAGGGCAAATCCTGTGGTAGAGGGCACAACCCATCAAACCACCAGTCCCCTATGTCTGTAGGCATGTTACCTTGCTAATATCTTGATTTTGCCTTTCCAGACTCAAAACTGTGAGCCAAAAATTCCTGTCATTAAGCCAAAACCAGTTTGTGGTTTTTTGTGATAGCAGCCAGGGTAAACTAAAAAGTTTTGAGTAACACATTGCTTCTTTCTGAATAAATGTGCTTAAATGAAGTTATAAAATTTTGATTCAAACCCTTTTTTTCTTTAAGAAAAAACCTTTCTCCTACACCACTATATTTACATATTGAAGGAATAATATAAAATAAATATGTTTCCACAGTATTTAGATATAATTTAAGTACAGTATTCCATTGTCTGGCAGGATATTTGTAGTCCGGATCAGAGTACAAAGTTGGGGATGCTACTTTAGATAAATAACTGGTTATCTAAAATTTTGAGGCCAGCAAAACCAACTTCAGGGTTTCCCAGAAAAAGGCAATAGGCTTTCCCACAAGAATTTGGATGTAGATGGGTCTCGTGGGCAATAAATGCCATGGATCAAGGCCTGATCCCCTGAGATGCAGTTATCATCAGTCTAATTCCTGCCTTGCTCACTAACCCCAGACACTACTAAGTCACTGAACTCATTAGACCATCAGAGGCCGGTTTATGAATAAGATTTATTGTACAACACAGAGCTGTGTCACAGATGTTTACCAGTCTCAGTAAGTTATGTGAGAAATTATCAACCCTTACGACTGCATTTTCAGTTCTTACTGATGTATACAGTTCTAAAGCTCATCTTTCAAATATATACCATTGAGTTTGAGCTACTTCAGAGGATTATTTCTTCCACTGCACATTCCTAACACTACTAGCATTCATCAGACTTCAAGGCACTCAGATGGATGTGGGGCCTTTCCTTGGAAGGTCCTCTCCCTTGACATCCAAATTTGCTTATGACATCAATAAGCCTTCCTATATTAGTAAGTACTGCTGGACGCTGTCAATTTAGTTAAGAACATTGTAGAACCTCAAAAATATTTGTTGAACAAATGCAATAATCAGTTAATTAGTCATCCATGTGGAAGAATCAACAAAGGTAAGAATAACTCCGTAGAGATGATAAGCAACATTTAATGTGCATTTCTTTGCGTAGAGTACTGAACAAAATTGTTCATTTTAAAATTCAAAAATTTAACTGGTCGGGGAGGAGCGGAGGCGGCGCACCCCCCAGGAAGTTTCCTGCGAGCCGAGCAGGGACTGTCACTGGTAGGACCGCGAAGGCTATGGCCGATCGAGCTCGGTTACTCCTCCAGGAAAGTAGGTAGAAAGCCAGGAACTGCGTGGACTGGACACCACAGAGCAATCTGTCTTTGGGCATACTTCATACAACACTCATGAAAATGTCGAACTGCTGAGATCAGCGAAATCTGTAAGTTTTTGCGGCCAGGGGACCCGCGCCCCTCCCTGCCAGGCTCAGTCCCGTGGGAGGAGGGGCTGTCAGCTCCGGGAAGGAGAAGAGAGAACTGCAGTGGCAGCCCTTATCGGAAACTCATTCTACTGATGCAAACTCCAACCATAGATAGACTGAGACCAGACACCAGAGAATCTGAGAGCAGCCAGCCCAGCAGAGAGGAGACAGGCATAGAAAAAAAAACAACACGAAAAACTCCAAAATAAAAGCAGAGGATTTTTGGAGTTCTGGTGAACACAGAAAGCGGAAGGGTGGAGCTCAGGCCTTGAGGCGCATATGCAAATCCCGAAGAAAAGCTGATCTCTCTGCCCTGTGGACCTTTCCTTAATGGCCCTGGCTGCTTTGTCTGTTAGCATTTCAATAACCCATTAGATCGCTGAGGAGGGCCCTTTTTTTTTTTTTTTTTTTTTAACCCTTTTTTCTTTTTCTAAAACAATTACTCTAAGAAGCCCAATACAGAAAGCTTCAAAGAATTGCAATTTGGGAACGTCAAGTCAAGAGCAGAACTAAGAGAGCTCTGAGACAAAAGGCAATAATCCAGTGGCTGAGAAAATTCACTAAACACCACAACTTCCCAAGAAAAGGGGAATGTCCGCTCACAGCCACCATCCTGGTGGACAGGAAACACTCCTGCCCATCGCCAGCCCCATAGCCCAGAGCTGCCCCAGACAACCCAGTGTGACGGAAGTGCTTCACATAACAGGCACACACCACAAAACTGGGCGTGGACATTAGCCTTCTCTGCAACCTCAGCTGATTGTCCCAGAGTTGGGAAGGTGGAGCAGTGTGAATTAACAAAGCCCCATTCAGCCATCATTTGACCAGACTGGGAGCCTCCCTACACAGCCCAGCAGCCCAGAACAGCCCTGGGGGGACGGCACTCACCTGTGACATAGCACAGTCATCCCTCAACAGAGGACCCGGGGTGCACAGCCTGGAAGAGGGGCCCACTTGCAAGTCTCAGGAGCCATACGCCAATACCAAGGACTAGTCGGTCAGTGGCAGAGACAAACTGTGGCAGGACTGAACTGAAGGATTAGACTATTGCAGCAGCTTTAAAACTCTAGGATCACCAGGGAGATTTGATTGTTAGGGCCACCCCCCCTCCCTGACTGCCCAGAAACACGCCCCACATACATGGCAGGCAACACCAACTACACACGCAAGCTTGGTACACCAATTGGGCCCCACAAGACTCACTCCCCCACTCACCAAAAAGGCTAAGCAGGGGAGAACTGGCTTGTGTAGAACAGGTGGCTTGTGGATGCCACCTGCTGGTTAGTTAGAGAAAGTGTACTCCACGAAGCTGTAGATCTGATAATTTAGAGATAAGGACTTCAATAGGTCTACAAACCCTAAAAGAACCCTATCAAGTTCAGCAAATGCCACAAGGCCAAAAACAACAGAAAATTATAAAGCATATGAAAAAAGCAGACGATATGGATAACCCAAGCCCAAGCACCCAAATCAAAAGACCAGAAGAGACACAGCACCTAGAGCAGCTACTCAAAGAACTAAAGATGAACAATGAGACCATAGTACGGGATATAAAGGAAATCAAGAAGACTCTAGAAGAGCATAAAGAAGACATTGCAAGACTAAATAAAAAAATGGATGATCTTATGGAAATTAAAGAAACTGTTGACCAAATTAAAAAGATTCTGGACACTCATAGTACAAGACTAGAGGAAGTTGAACAACGAATCAGTGACCTGGAAGATGACAGAATGGAAAATGAAAGGATAAAAGAAAGAATGGGGAAAAAAATTGAAAAAATCGAAATGGACCTCAGGGATATGATAGATAATATGAAACATCCGAATATAAGACTCATTGGTGTCCCAGAAGGGGAAGAAAAAGGTAAAGGTAGAGGAAGAGTATTCAAAGAAATTGTTGGGGAAAACTTCCCAAATCTTCTAAACAACATAAATACACAAATAATAAATGCTCAGCGAACTCCAAATAGAATAAATCCAAATAAACCCACTCCGAGACATATACTGATCACACTGTCAAACACAGAAGAGAAGGAGCAAGTTCTGAAAGCAGCAAGAGAAAAACAATTCACCACATACAAAGGAAACAGCATAAGACTAAGTAGTGACTACTCAGCAGCCACCATGGAGGCAAGAAGGCAGTGGCACGATATATTTAAAATTCTGAGTGAGAAAAATTTCCAGCCAAGAATACTTTATCCAGCAAAGCTCTCCTTCAAATTTGAGGGAGAGCTTAAATTTTTCACAGACAAACAAATGCTGAGAGAATTTGCTAACAAGAGACCTGCCCTACTGGAGATACTAAAGGGAGCCCTACAGACAGAGAAACAAAGACAGGACAGACAGACTTGGAGAAAGGTTCAGTACTAAAGAGATTCGGTATGGGTACAATAAAGGATATTAATAGAGAGAGGGAAAAATATGGCAAACATAAACCAAAGGATAAGATGGCCGATTCAAGAAATGCCTTCACGGTTATAACGTTGAATGTAAATGGATTAAACTCCCCAATTAAAAGATATAGATTCGCAGAATGGATCAAAAAAAATGAACCATCAATATGTTGCATACAAGAGACTCATCTTAGACACAGGGACACAAAGAAACTGAAAGTGAAAGGATGGGAAAAAATATTTCATGCAAGCTACAGCCAAAAGAAAGCAGGTGTAGCAATATTAATCTCAGATAAAATAGACTTCAAATGCAGGGATGTTTTGAGAGACAAAGAAGGCCACTACGTACTAATAAAAGGGGCAATTCAGCAAGAAGAAATAACAATCGTAAATGTCTATGCACCCAATCAAGGTGCCACAAAATACATGAGCGAAACACTGGCAAAACTAAAGGAAGCAATTGATGTTTCCACAATAATTGTGGGAGACTTCAACACATCACTCTCTCGTATAGATAGATCAACCAGACAGAAGACCAATAAGGAAATTGAATACCTAAACAATCTGATAAATGAATTAGATTTAACAGTCATATACAGGACATTACATCCCAAATCACCAGGATACACATACTTTTCTAGTGCTCACGGAACTTTCTCCAGAATAGATCATATGCTGGGACATAAAAAAAGCCTCAATAAATTTAAAAAGATTGAAATTATTCAAAGCACATTCTCTGACCACAATGGAATACAATTAGAAGTCAATAACCATCAGAGACTTAGAAAATTCACAAATACCTGGAGGTTAAACAACACACTCCTAAACAATCAGTGGGTTAAAGAAGAAATAGCAAGAGAAATTGCTAAATATATAGAGACGAATGAAAATGAGAACACAACATACCAAAACCTATGGGATGCAGCAAAAGCAGTGCTAAGGGGGAAATTTATAGCACTAAACGCATATATTAAAAAGGAAGAAAGAGCCAAAATCAAAGAACTAATGGATCAACTGAAGAAGCTAGAAAATGAACAGCAAACCAATCCCAAACCAAGTAGAATAAAAGAAATAACAAGGATTAAAGCAGAAATAAATGACATAGAGAACAAAAAAACAATACACAGGATAAATATCACCAAAACTTGGTTCTCTGAGAAGATCAACAAGATTGACAAGCCCCTAGCTAGACTGACAAAATCAAAAAGAGAGAAGACCCATATAAACAAAATAATCAATGAAAAAGGTGACATAACTGCAGATCCTGAAGAAATTAAAAAAATTATAAGAGGATATTATGAACAACTGTATGGCAACAAACTGGATAATGTAGAGGAAATGGACAATTTCCTGGAAACATATGAACAACCTAGACTGACCAGAGAAGAAATAGAAGACCTCAACCAACCCATCACAAGCAAAGAGATCCAATCAGTCATCAAAAATCTTCCCACAAATAAATGCCCAGGGCCAGATGGCTTCACAGGGGAATTCTACCAAACTTTCCAGAAAGAACTGACACCAATCTTACTCAAACTCTTTCAAAACATTGAAGAAAATGGAACACTACCTAACTCATTTTATGAAGCTAACATCAATCTAATACCAAAACCAGGCAAAGATGCTACAAAAAAGGAAAACTACCGGCCAATCTCCCTAATGAATATAGATGCAAAAATCCTCAACAAAATACTTGCAAATCGAATCCAAAGACACATTAAAAAAATCATACACCATGACCAAGTGGGGTTCATTCCAGGCATGCAAGGATGGTTCAACATAAGAAAAACAATCAATGTATTACAACACATTAACAAGTCAAAAGGGAAAAATCAATTGATCATCTCAATAGATGCTGAAAAAGCATTTGACAAAATCCAACATCCCGTTTTGATAAAAACACTTCAAAAGGTAGGAATTGAAGGAAACTTCCTCAACATGATAAAGAGCATATATGAAAAACCCACAGCCAGCATAGTACTCAACGGTGAGAGACTGAAAGCCTTCCCTCTAAGATCAGGAACAAGACAAGGATGCCCGCTGTCACCACTGTTATTCAACATTGTGCTGGAAGTGCTAGCTAGGGCAATCCGGCAGGACAAAGAAATAAAAGGCATCCAAATTGGAAAAGAAGAAGTAAAACTGTCATTGTTTGCAGATGATATGATCTTATATCTAGAAAACCCTGAGAAATCGACGATACAGCTACTAGAGCTAATAAACAAATTTAGCAAAGTAGCGGGATACAAGATTAATGCACATAAGTCAGTAATGTTTCTATATGCTAGAAATGAACAAACTGAAGAGACACTCAAGAAAAAGATACCATTTTCAATAGCAACTAAAAAAATCAAGTACCTAGGAATAAACTTAACCAAAGATGTAAAAGACCTATACAAAGAAAACTACATAACTCTACTAAAAGAAATAGAAAAAAAAAAAAAAAAAAAAAAATTTAACTGGATTTATTTTCTGACTTTTCACAATTTTTTTCTTCAAATTGTCAAGTAGAATACTGCTATTTGGATTTGAAAAAGAAGAAGGAAAGAAGAGGAAAGAAAGACAAAGAAAGAGAAAGGGATCAAAAGAGAGAAAAGAACGAAAGATAAAAAGAGAAAACAGTATTTCTCTAGAAAACAAAGCAATTCTATTCAGTAACAACTCTTGAGTTTGTAAGGACATATATATTTTTCAAGTCCCCAATTATCAACATAATTGAAGACTTTTCCAGTCATGATTTTCTTTTGAGGTATGAGAGACATTGTATGATATATATATATATATATTACACAATGCAGGCAATACTTGAGTACCCAGCTCAAAAGATATTTAGATCCTGTGTAGTTAGCATTGTATTAGACAATGGAAACTGTACAATATTTCATGAAGTAAAAGTAATAATAGATGTTTATTTAGCACTTTATGTTTGTAAAGCACTATTATGCACATTATATTGTTAGATTATCACAGCCTTGGGAGCTCAAACAGTAGCTTGCTCAAGGTCACGGAGATAGTAAATTGCATTTTGAATAAGACAATTTCCCCTGAAATACTCATCATCACTGAATCAAACAAATTTGATAGGGTGATCAAATAGATTTATGCTGTATTAAGAGTCAAGAATGAAAACTGATGGTGAATTGAGAAATTTTTATATGCAGTGATAACTAGGGATGAAATAGTTAACTTTTTAAACATAGGAATGATCACTGATGAATTGCTAGGCTACTTTTTAAAAGAATCGTTTCTTTGTATGCAGTACACTTTGGTGAAAACAATTTTACTGGTACTATCAGGTGGCAGATCTTTAGAAAATGAAATGGGAATCCCATTAGCTAAATTACACATAATATACCTTTAGGACAGAAGGAATACATAAACTTGGTGTTTTGCACATAAAGTAATTGTTCCAGGAGCTCAAGAGCTGTAATCCATTTCCATAAAAACCCACATGTTTTTCATACAAATAGATGGGCTAAGCCAACATGTTCATTGTTTGTATAATACTTGTAATTGTTTACATAATACTTGTAATTTTTGTTCAAATGGATGACAAAAAATTTCTACTTTGAGTTCTCAAGTAATAAATGATGACATGCAGCTAGGTCTGAATCAAACCGACTCCCAGGAATCTAAGATAATGCTTACTCTACAAAACCTGGTAGTGAAAAACTTTATAAAAATTGTTCTATGCATGGATCTTCTCATTTCTTCTGGCATCAGGTTCTGGGCATCAAGGCAAGAAAAGAGTTTAGGATAGGAAACCACAACTGTTCCCTATCTTCTCCTTTCTCTCTCATGAGTCTATTTTCACCCCCTCTACACAATATGCAGACGTGAGATGATACTTCTCACAAACTGTCAGAAACACAATGTCCTTTAAATATCTGTTCCAGAAGCAGGAACGGTTCTTTGGACTCTCATAGCCTCTCTCTGCCACGAACACCTTTTTCATCAAGGTTCCCCGGTGAGCAGATGAAGACAGTATGATATCTGACTGGGGTTATCAGAGAAGCTGTGTTCAACATCTAAGCAGATCTAAGTGGCCCTCAAGGAATCAATGCAATACCCAGGCTTCCTTTGCATAAGACGAGAGACTGTCATCAACAAGCTGGTCAGCATCAAATAATTATCCAAACTTTGGAAACACAAAGGGCAATCCCAACACATAAACTTCTGGAGAAGCTGTAAATGACTTTTAAAGGAAAATTTAAAACCTCTCCTAAGAAATGTAGGTTTCCTTTTTTATTTTTTGCATTAGCCCTTCTTAGTAGCCTCTCCAGATCTAGATGACTTTTTACATTTTTTTCAAATATTTCTGCCTCTGCTTTGTCAGAACTACTAGGTCATTAACAGTATTGTCCACTTTCCTTTATTCCTCAAATACATCTCATTACTGAATTTAAATTTACTATGCCTTTGTGTATCTTTGCACTATATGTATATGGTTACATATAAAATACTTTCACAGTAACTATATGGGTAGCTATATTAGTTCTATGAAGCTGTTGATACCCACTATTTCCATTTAGTGAGTCTATATTTTCCTTATGGGGGTTGTTGAATGAATTAACCATTCTTTTATGGTGTTTAAATCCATTCCCTACAACTATAAATTCTCTACCAAATTCATTTAAGCCTTTTGGTCTCCTGTGTTTGGTTTGGGTTCCAGTTTTCCTAAAGCCTTTGGCATGTCCCAGAGCAGGTTAACTTGGGGTTAAAAATCCAGATGAATTTGTTAGAACTATAATCATGTGACTTCTTTTCCATAATTGTTCCAACATCTCCACTTTTCCCACCTCAATACAGCTTTCAGCCAATCAATCTAGATAAGCATATCAAGTTGACTGCCAGTTTAATAAATAGAACTAATAACCATGCAAAGCTCAACATTCAAAAATAAATATATTTTCAATAGTAGAGGTCTGAACTGTACCAAATTGTATCTGCCTACTGACTAAAATTGATATTAATGTTTGATTAAAACTAATTAGATATGAAATAAAAAGTTGAAATTATACCAGGAAGATCTTAAGCCAAATGTGTCCAGAGCAAATATTTCTATATTTATTTCTCTTTTCTAGATCCAGACTGAAGTGTCACTATGGCTATTTTGCAACTATCTTGTATAGATGACAAACTATGACAATATTCCCCCTCACCCTACCTAATGTTCCTGCAAAAATATTTTACCCATAATAAAAAATTCAAGTGAACATTTCCTCTGCCAAATCTCATAAAGGGACAGAAGGGATGGTCTTATCCAAAACATCTAAGATTATAATTCTAATTTCTTATTCCTCTTGTACCTGTGTCCAAAAAAATTATTCCTGCTACCAAATTTATGTGAGCTGTATTGTCAGCCATGAAGGAAAAAAATGATCTCCAGACATTTTTATTGAGAAAAGGAGAAGATTTGGGCTAAATATACTGTGCAAGCCAAGAGAATCTGTTCAGAAAGATAATCGCTTTAATAGTAACAACTAGTTTCCCTCTTCATTTAAAAAAATTGCTTTAACTACCCTCTGTTAACAACCTGTTAAAATTTCACGTACATAACTGACATTTTAGAAAAATTAATGTATTTCTCAACCTGGTAGGAGGTCCTGAGTGGGAAAACAATATGTGGCTATTGTTGAAATAAGGCCTTAAATAAAGCTTCAGACCCCAGCCCAGGAACCTTTAGTGTCTCTGCCAGGAAGTTCAATTTCCTGTCTACACTCCTGCGCTCTCACCTGAAAGACTGTGTCCAGACCGCACAGCGGCTTTGGGAATCTGAGGTTTCCAAAGCCGCGAGGAGCCTCATCTCTTAATCTAATTATTTCATGTTTCTTTCCCCAAATCTTAATCATTTCATTTCTCCTGTTTCCCAAATCCCTCCTGACATTCATTCTCTTCGTCCAGTTTATCTTGATGTCTGCTACCCACTATTTTTTGAAATTTAGCGTGACTAGAATTCCTCATTCTTATCATGCTCACAGGGGAAATGATCCATGTTGGAACAATTGTTAGGCACCTTTTATTAAGCAGAAGGAAGGAGAAATCACATCTCATTCCCACACTGCTATGAAGAGATCTCCATTCTATATTCTGTGACCTTTAATACAAGGGGCAACAGGGGAGGGCCCTTCCACAGCTTGCTGATGTGAAGGAAACAATTGCACGGAATGGCTGATACAGGCTGTTCAAAAACATGAACTCTGACCTAGGACTTATATTACCAACAGGGTTATAAAATTCAGTCTTCGTGAGTGTATGAAATGGTTTATGTGTATGCAATGACAGCACAGGGAATTGACTAGGAATATATTAAGTAGATGCCTCTGATTTAAAGAAAGAGGACCAAGAAATGCATGACAGAATTCTGGACAATTAAATTTGGGAACACAAGCATTCACTATCCATTCAACACATATGACTCGAAATCCCCTTAGGGGTTAAGACACTGAGCCAGGGGCTACGGGAGATAAAGGATGAAATAGGAAGACACTGTCCTTTAAAGAGCCTGCAGCACAACAGCGATGGGGCAGGGGTTAAAACAAAATAAGTGGCCAAGTAACAATTTGAGGAAGTGATTGGTGATTGGTCTGTGAACAGTGCACGCTGGAGAGACATAAAATCAGTCACTGACATTCTTTCTCAACAGGCTGAAAAATAGGCACATAGGAATATGCCACACAAAATATTGGAATGACATAATATTTAGTAGCATGATAAATTTAAATAGTGTTAATAACTATCTGTGTGATCTCATCTTGGCCAGGTCACTTAAATGCCCTGACCCCTGTTACCTCCTCTGAATAAAATTGAGAAGCTCTAAATTTCCTTACAGTACTATGATCCTAAGGTATTCTAAGCAATAATAATAGAAATCAAGAGTAATTTTCCCTGATTTAATTATGGTATAATTAGGAAGCAAATGATGTGAGAGTGATAATGGCTCTCTGACAATTTTCCTATATGCTGATTCTTGGTCCTGTACAACTTGCTCTCCTAAATAGATTTCAAGTTTGGATTAGCCAGAGATTGGGAACCATTGTTATTCTCCAACTCACAGTCTGCTAAGTAACATTCAATTAATCACATGAAATGCTGACTCACTGGCTGCGGAAGTCTTCATTCAGAAGAAAAATGTCCATTCAAATCAAGTTAAGACTAAAATTCAGAAGAAAATTGGCATTCTAAAGCATTCTTTTCAGAATGGAGCACATAGTAGATTAAGATTATTGCTGACTTCAATAATTATGGGATTTTATTCGTTGGTTGAAGAGAGTTTTGAAATGGCCATGTGGAGTCTATATACTTTTCTACTTTGATTTAATCAGGATAATTTTAGAATAGCAAAGAGTAACAGGATTCTACCTAAAAAACTATAACTCTGGGGAAGAATTGTATTTTACTCCTTTGAAAGTCAAATTTGCTTGAAGATTTGGGGAAGGTACAATTTTCAATAATAATAATAATAATAATAATAATAATAATAAACAGGTTTAGAATAGATCAGGAGGCAAGTTTGCCTGAAGTATTAGGATAAAATAGGAGACTTCCAGAAATTATCTCCATGACGGTTCATTTCACGAATGCCCACCTCCCAAGATTTCTGTTCATTTTTCTTTGTTAGTAAAGCCATTTTGATGGAAAAGCCTGAGAGGGACTGTTTGATTTGCTAATTAAAACAATAGTTTAATGGGCTATCCAGAAAACAATTCCAGTTCTCTCACACTTGGCAATCAGTTAGAGCCATATCTAGTTATGGTGATTGCTAACGAGAATGCCTTGATCAGCAGAAGAGCAGAAGTCCTGACTCATTCCAAAGTGTTCAGCACATATTATTCACTGTTTGTCAGACTGAATATTCCTAATTATGGATTTGTGGGCATTGGTGATGGGAGGTGGGGCAACATTATAAGATGCAGTAAAATCTTTTCAGTATCTTAAATAAAGCCATCCAAGCAATAGTCTCCTCTGCCTATAGATAAAAGATGCTCCAAAAGCAGATTTTTCTGGTGCTAGATCAATAAATATGGATCATACATTGTGATACTATGTAGTTAAGGGAAAGCCACTTGCTGACCTGTGAAAAACAGATCCAAAAACAGAGAAAAACACTTTTGCTTGGAAAAAATCATGTTTACCTTCTCAAGGAAAGACCATCCATTACAGGAGGAGCTGTTGCATGATTTTATTAACCATTTTGAAATTGTAGCTTTCTTGTATATACCACAGTATGCACCTTCCTTTTTGTTTGTTCCAAACCTAAGAAAATTAACATTTTTTTCTCGTTTAGCCTATAATGATAGATCTATCTCAGGGTATTTTGCTAAGGTTCATATTATAAATAAAACATGTTAGGGAACTCATGACCCATCACCCCACTGAAATACAACCCCAGTTAAGAAAATGATAAACCTTCCTATTCCCAGGCAGTAAGGAAAAAAATCTAGTTAAATAAGAAATGTCCAGAGCTGCCTTGTAAATGTCCAGATCAATCATTTTCTATCACCACTTGGGTATTGAAAAATTCATGCGAGTAAAGACTGTGTGTGACTTGATCCCTTAAAATGCAATTTTCTTTATTGGTAAACTAACATGTCATCTATCAAATATAGATGTATCAATTCACGCCTTACAACTTTTATCATATGTATTTTATGTCTGCTGTTTCCAATTTTTGAGTAGTAACATAGGGTGATCTGCCTTCTGTCCTTGTTAAAATCATAGTGTAGGCTAGCATATTTGTCTAAATTGGTATTTGATTTCACTGAAATGTGTGGTAAAGAGACATCACAAATCACATGTAAAGAAAGCAAATACATTGGATGGCTATTCTTAACAGACATAGAAAAATGATGGTTTTTAAATAGATCATGTAATGTTCTGGTCCAAACTAGAAAAAAATAAGTTCAGTCAAACACTTTCATACTGATTCTAACTTAAAGGACCTTTGATGTTTACTAATCATATTTTTATTTTGAAATGACCCTAAAGGTAAATCATCTGATTATAGGTATTATTTATCTAGATCTAGTTGGAGTAATAACAGTTAACCTGAAAGGATTGGTGAGGTGGAAAGACATAAAGATTTTCTTATATTTTTTGCACCTCTGATTGATTGTTAGAAACAATTTTAAATTATTTCAACTTAATATATATAGATACGGAAACATGGTAAATGAATGGCTGAGTGAGTAAACGAATCATTTGATACCATTCAACTCTTTTGGGTGTGTGTCTGTGTATTTGTCTGAGTGGTCACTATTGGAAAAACAAGGTTTTTATTTCTTCCACTGCCTCCCTTCACCAACGGGACATTGAAGAATGGAAGTTCAAGAAATTCAGTGTTCAGTCACTTTGTCCCCTTTAAGGATCTATCCCTGTCCAGACAAAGATCAGCAGGTAGACAATCTAAATACCCAGTGCTGGGACTTGACCCTAAGTGGCCACCTGTTCTGTTTCACTCTTCCCAAAGGCACTCCATTTTGAATAATGGTTCCATTTTCTCCTGGAATTTACCCCCCTGACACCTCCCCTCCGAGCTCCTCCTTCTCAGGGTCACCTCTCATTATGTGGGCCCTGGGATTAAGAAGCACATTCAAAAAGCCAAGATGTCCAAGGACTGCGTGCCTGTAACTCTACATTCAACAACTGACGTGAAATAGAGTGATTCGTAATGATGAGAAAGACTTTCTTTTGTTGGAATGTAATTTCTAACATTATTGTGGGTTTTTTGTGATAATAAACTACGGATATGTTTGTTTTGTGACAAATGAAGTTGATTTGGCAATTTAAATTAGAGTTGCCAAGATTCCTTAATCCATTCTCTTTAATCACAACTCATTTTGAAAGCAATTTACTTTTTAGGCAGTTTTATTGAGATATATTCACACACCATATAAGCCATCCAAAGTGTACAATCGATGGCTCACAGCATAATCACAGAGATGTGCACTCATCATCGCAATCAATTTTAGAACATTTTCATTACTCCAAAAAGAAATCTCCCAGGCCCCTTATATGCCCCTATTATTGACACTTCCAATTTCTCCCTATTGAATGGGAATGTTCACTCTATGACTGTCCCTTCTTTGTATATTGGGAGCAAACTTATTCTAGGTTTCACAGGCCCACAGCTGGAGGGCAATTTTGCCCCAGGACAGACCACACTTGTAACTGATTTTGATGAGACTTTGTACTTAATATTGTTACTGAAATGATTTTAGCCTTTTGTTATATTGTGATGGAATGAATGTATTTTGTATATGGAAAGAACATGCCTTTTTGGGATCCAGAAGGTGGAGTCTGTTAATTTGAAGCTGTATGTACCCCAGAACAGACCATGTTCTTTTAATCCATTCCTATGGGTGTAGACCTATTGTGGGTGGAACCTTTTGATTAGGTCATTTCAATTGAGATGTGAAACACTCCATTCAAGTTGGGACTTAATTATTTTACTGGAGCCTTTTATAAGAGGATAAAATACATACAGAAGCTAAGAGATGACATTCAGAGAAGTCATAGAGAAAAGCCTCAGAGAAGTTAAAAGAGGACCCACAGAAGCTCAGAGATGAATCCACTGAAGCCAGAAGGTGAAAGCAACAAATTCCGGATAGAAGGACCAGCAGAGGCTAGCCATGTGCCTACCCATGTGACAGAGGTGTCCCAGATGCTTGCACCCTTTCTTCAAAGAAGGTATCATCCTGTTTGCTGATTCCTTAATTTGGACACTTTCATGGACTTAGAACAGTAAATTTGTAAGCTAATAAATCATTATAAAAGCCCACCCATTCCTGGTATATTGTATTCTGGGAGCTTTATCAAACTGAAATAGGTACCTTTGTTGCAATTGATGAAAGAATATTAAAATATTACTGTTAACTAATTGTAATACGCTTCCATTAAATATGCCAAAGCTAAATGCCTATAAGAGGGGGATATAAGGGAGGGTACGGGATTCTTGGTAGTGGTGTTGTTGTCTGACCTTATTATTATATTGTTTTGTGAGGTATTTTAATTTTTTTAATTTTTTAATTTTCTTAAAAATTTTTTGGAGTAATGATTATGCTCAAGTGGTGATTCTAGTGATGAATGCACAACTACACGATGATACTGTAAACGATTGTACACTGTGATGATTGTATGGTATGTGAATGTATCTCTATAAAATTGAAGGGAAAAATACAAACAGGGATACAAGTGCTGGAGAAAACATGGAGAGAGGATGTACCAATTTACTGTTGGTGGGAAAGTAGAATGGTGTGGACTATCTGGAGACAGTGTGGTGGTTCCACAAGAAGCTAAGTATGTAGGTGACATAAAGTCCTGCAAACTCATTATTGGGTATATACTTGAAAGATCTGAGAGCAGGGACACATATGGGCATCTGCACACTGGTGTTTCTGGCATCAGTATTCACAATTTGCAATGGATGGAGGTGGCCTAAGGGTACATGGTCTGGTGAAGAGAACGGGGAACTGTGTTGTATACATACAGTGGAATATTGAGCAGCTGCAAGAAGGATTGAAGCTGTGAAACATGCAACTAGGTGAATGCATCTAGAGGACAGAATTTTGAGTGACGTATGCCAGAAATGAAAAGATAAACATTATAATGCCTCACTAATATGGACTAACTACAATGTGTAAACTCTGAGAATTGAATCTTAGAGCACAGCTCATCAGGGGAATGCTTATTATAATGGTCCCTAGATTGTAAGCTCTTACAGCAGTCACATCTATTCCTAAGCTGTAATGTTTATCTCCAAATTCTGAGATGCTGATCTCTTTGTGTATAACCTGATTGGTCTCTGGAACATTGGGTATCTGTGTGACACCTGAAACTCAGACCTAGAGCTTGGCAGCTATTAATGTCAGTATTGCTTCATACAGTAACTGTTAAAAAGCAAGCTGAAAAAGAGTTGAGACTTCAATTAGAGATATGAATGAAGCAGATCTGGTTAGGACTAAGGCAAATCAGGCCTAAGGGTAAAGGGCGATACTGATTGTTTTAAAACTTCAACTTCTGTGTGAAACCAAGGGAAGAGATGTTTATTTGGTGCAGGATCTATATTTTCTGCAGCACACTAAATAATTTAACTTGTATGGTCAGCTTATTTGACACCAAAATAACAAGGAACTTTGATTAGGAAGTGAGAGCTGGCAGGTTTGCATAGGTTAGTGTGAAATTCTAACATATCCCAAAGTAATTTTGGCAGAGAATAAAAATGTATTTACAGAGGACCCCTGAGGAACTGGGGAAAATGTGGAAATGTTGGACTTCCCCACCTGGGTTATTACTGATATTCTCACATACATTGAGGAATAACAGTTTAGTAGGATGAGCCCTGAATCTTGGGGATTGCCCTTGAGAAGCTTGTTACTGCAAAGGAGAGGCTAAGCCTACTTGTAATTGTGCCTAAGAGTCTCCCCCAGAGAACCTCTTTGTTGCTCAGATGTGGCCTCTCTCTCTCTCTCTAAGCCCACATGGCAGGTGAACTTATTGCCCTCCCCCCATGTGGGAAGTGACTCCCAGGGGTGTAAATCTGCCTGGCAACATGAGACATGACTCCTGGTGATAAGCCTGGACCTGGCATCGTGAGATTGAGAAAATCTTCTTGACCAAAAGGGGGAAGCAAAATGAAACAAAATGAAGTTTCAGTGGCTGAGAGATTTCAAATGGAGTTGAGAGGTCACTCTGGAGGGAATTCTTATGTGCTGTATACATATCCCTCTTTAGTTTTTAGTGTATTGGAATAGCTAGAAGGAAATGCCTGGAACTGGTGAACTGCAACCCAGTGGCCTTGATTCTTGAAGGAGATTGCTTAACTATGTAGCACATATGACTATGTGATTGTGACAACCTTGTGGCTCACACTCGCTTTATCCAGTGTATGGATGGATGAATAGAAAAATGAGGACAAAAACTAAAAGAAAAATAAGGTGGGATGAGGTGGATGGGATGTTTTAGGTGCTCTTTTTTACTTTTAGTTTTATTTCTTTTGGAATAGGGAAAATGTTCAAAAATTGATTCTGGTGATGAATGCACAACTATATGACGGTACTGTGAATAATTGATTGCACACTGTGGATGATTGTAGGGTAAGTGAATACACCTCAATAAAACCATATTAAAAATATTACTGTTAACTATTGTCCATAGTTTGCATTAGGTGTACTTTTCCCATTTACCACCCTATTATTAATACTTTGTAATAATAACACGCATTTGTTCTAGTTCATGAAAGAGCATTCTTATATTTGTATTATTAACCACAGTCATCATCCACAACAGCATTTACTGTATTATACAGTCCCAGCTTTTATCCTCTAGCTTTCCTTCTAGTGACATACATGACCATAAAGTTCCCTTTTTAACCACAATCACATGCATAATTCAGCATTGATGATTGCACTAACAATAATATGCTACCATCACCTCTATCCATCTCCAAACATTTACAATCAACCTAATTAAAATTTCTGCCCAAATTAAGGATCAGCTCCCCCATTCTCTATTCTCATTCTATCTCATAGTAATCTATACTCTAGATTTTAACTCTATGAGTTTGCTTGTTATAATTAGTTCCTATTAGTGAAATCATACAGTATTTGTCCTTTTGTGTCTGGCTTATTTCACTACACATAATGTCCTCAAGGTTCATCCATGTTGTTGCATACGTCAGGACTTCATTCTTTCTTACAACTGAATAATATTCCATCATATGTATATACCCATGTTGTTTAACCATTCATTGTTTGATGAACACTTGGCAATTGTGAATAACACTGCTATAAACATTGGTTTAAAAATGTGTGTTCATGTCCCTGCTTTCAGTTTTCCTGGGTATATACCCATCAGTGGGATTGGTGGACCATACGGTAATTCTATACTTATCTTCCTGAGAAACTGCCAAACTGTCTTACACAGTGGCTGCACCATTTTTCATCCCCACCAGCAATGAATGAGTGCTCCTGTTTCTCCACATCCTCTCCAACACTTATAGTTTCCTATTTTTTCAAATAGTGGCCATTCTAGTAGATGTAAAATGAATCTCATTGTGATTTTGATTTGCATTTTCCTATTAGCTACTGATGTTGAGTATCTTGTCTTGTACTTTTTAGCCATTTGTATTTTCTTTTTGGAAAAATGTCTAGTCAAATCTTTTGTCCATTTTTTTTTAATTTGGTTGTAAATTGTTCTGTTTCAGAATTTCTTTTTATATTCTAGATATGAAAACCTTATCAGATACGTAGTTTCCAAATATTTTCTTCCATTGAGTAGACTACTTTTTCACTTTCTTGACAAAGTCCTTTGAAACACAAAAGTTTTTAATTTGGGGGAGTTCCCATTGATCTATTTTTTTTTTTTTTTGCTTGTTCTTTGAGTGTAAAGTCTAAGAACCATTGTCTATCACAAGATCTTGAAGATTCTTCCCTATAATTTAATAATTATAATTTAGGAGTTTTATGGTCCTGGCTCTAAAATTTAGGTCTTTGATACAGTTTGAGTTAATTTTTGCATAATGTGTAAGATAAGAGCCCTCTTTCATTCTTTTGGATATGGATATCCAGTACTATCAGCATCATTTGTTGAAGAGACTGTTCTGTCCTGGTTGAGTGGTCCTGGAGGCCTTGTCAATAATCAATTGAACATGTGAATATATCTCTATAAAATCGTGGGAAAAAATATAAATAGGGGTAAAAGTGCTGGAGAAAACATGGAGAGAGGGATGTACCTATCTACTGTTGGTGTGGAGGCACAATGGTGTAGCCTTTCTGGAGGTCAGTGCGGTAGTTCCACAAGAAGCTAAGTATGTGGGGGTCATAAGGTCCTGCAACCTCATTATGGGGTATGTACTTGGAAGATCTGAGAGCAGAGACATGAATGGACATTTGCACACTGGTGTTTATGGAGGCAGTATTCATGATTTGCAATGGGTGGAGGTGGCCTAAGGGTACATTGACTGAGGAACAGAATGGTGAACTGTGGTATGCATGCAATGGAATATTGAGCAACTACGAGAAGGAGTGAAGCCGTGAGACACGCAACAAGGTGAATGGATCCTGTAGACAGCATTTTGAGTGAAATATGCCAGAAACCAAGGCAAACACTACAATCTCTCACTAATATGGACTAACTACAGTGTGTAAACTCAGAATTGAATCTTAGAACACAGCCTAACAGGGGAATGATTGTAATGGTCCCTAGATTGTAAGCTCTTACAGCAGTCAAATCTATTCCTGAATTGTAATGGCTATCTCCAAACTCTGAGATGCTGATCCCTTTGTGTATAATCTGATTGGTCTCTGGAACACTGGGTATCTGTGTGACACCTGAAACTCAGAGCTAGAGCTTGGCAGATATGAATGTCTGTATTAGCACATACAGCAATTGTTAAAAAGAAAAAAGAAAATAAAGCTGAAAAAGAGCCCAAACTTCAATTAGAGACATAAATGAAGCAGATCTGGCTAAGACTAGGGCAAATCGGGCCAAAGGGTAAAGGTTGAAACTGACTGTGTGTTAAAACTTCAACTTCCATGTAAGACCAAAGGAAGAGAAGTTCATTTGGTGCAGGATCTATATTTTCTAAACTGTATAACTTCTACAGTCAGTTTGTTCAAACACCACAATTACATGGAACTTTGAATGGGAAGTGAATATGGTAGGTTAATATAGGTTAAAGCGAAATAGTGATACATCCCAAAGTAATTTGGGCAGAGAATAAAAATATATATGCACGGCCCCCCTGAGGAGCCGGGGGGAAATGCAGAAGTGTTGGACTTCCTCACCTGGGTTGTTGATGATGCTCTCACAAATATTGAGGACTGGTGGTTTGATGTGCCGAGCCCTCTATCTTGGGACTTGCCCTTATGAAGCTTGTTACTGCAAAGGAGAGGCTAAACTTGCATATAATTGTGCCTAAGAGTACCCTTTTGTTGCTCAGATGTGGCCCTCTCTCTCTCTAACTAAGCCACCTCAGCAGGTGAACTCACTGCCCTCCCCACTATGTGGAACTCAACTCCCAAGAGTGTAAATCTCCCTGGCAATGCAGGATATGACTCCCAGGGATGAATCCAGACCCAGAAGCATGGGATTGAGAACATCTTCTTGACCGAAAGTGGGAGGTGAAGTGAAGTGAAATAAAGCTTTAGTGGCTGAGAGATTTCAAATGGAGTTGAGAGGTCACTCTGGTGGGCTTTCTAATGCACTATATAAATGACACTTTTTAGATTTTAATGTGTTGGAATATCTAGAAGTAAATACCTGAAACTGTCAGACTCCAACCCAGTAGCCTGGACTCGAAGACAATTGTATAACAATGTAGCTTACAAGGGGTGACAGTGTGATTGTGAAAACCTTGTGGATCACACTCCCTTTATCCAGTGTATGGATGGGTGAATAGAAAAATGGGGACAAAAACTAAAAGAAAAATAGGGTGAGATGGGGGGGTGATTTGGGTGTTCTCTTTTACTTTTATTTTTTATTCTTATTCTGTTTCTTTCTGATGTAAGGAAATGTTCAAAAATAGATTGGGGTGATGGATGCATAACTATATGATGAGACTCTGAACAAGCTGATTGTACCCCATGGATGATTGTATGGCATGTGAATATATTTCAATAAAACTGAATTTAATTAAAAAAAAAAAAAAACAATTGAACACAGATGTGAGTGTCTATTTCTGAACTCTCAGTTCAACTCCTTTGTTCAATGTATCAGTCTTTATGCCAGTACCATGCTATTTTGAGCCCTTTAAAGTCAGGAAGTGTGAGCCCTCCAACTTCTTTCTTCTTTTTCAATAACTTTTTGCCTATCCAGGGCCCCTTATTTCCAAATAAATTTGATAATTGGCTTTTCCTTTTCTGAAAAGTTGGCTGCTAGAATTTTGATTGGGATTGCATTGAATCTGTAAATCAGTTTGGGTAGAATTGCCATTTTAACAATATTTAGTCTTCCAGTCTACAAACACGGAATGTCCTTCCATTTATATAGGTGTTCTTTGACATCTTTTAATAATGTTTTGTAGTTTTCTTCATGCAAGTCCTTTACAAACTTGGTTAAAATTATTCCTAGATACTTAATTCTTTTAGTTACTCTTGTAAATGGAATTTTTTTTCTTGATTTCCTCCTCAAATTGCTCACTACTAGTGTGTAGAAACACCACTGATATTTATTTGTCTTTTGACCCTGTATCCTGACAATTTGCTGAACTTGTTTATTAGCTCTAGTAATGCTGAAGATTTTTTAGGACTTTCTATACATAAGCGTATGTAATCTGCAAACAGTGAAAGTTTAACTTCTTCCTTTCCAATTTGGATGACTTTTCTTTCTTTTCCTTGACTATATTCTCTGGCTAGAAATCCCAGTACAGTGTGGTACAGTAGTGACAGTGGTTTTCCTTGTCTTATTCCAGGTCTTCGAGGGAAAGCTTTCAGTCTTTCACCATTGAGTATAGTGCTAACTGTGGGTTTTTAATACATGCCCTTTATCATGTTGAGGAAGTTTCCTTCTATTCTTATCTTTCAAAATGTTTGTATCAAGAAAGGATGCTGTGTTTTGTTAAATGCCATCTCTGCATTAGTCAAGATGATCATGTGGTTTTTCCCCTTCAATTTGTTAATGTGGAGTTTTACATTAATTGATTTTCTTGAGTTGAAGCACCCTTGCATACCTGGGATAAAATTTACTTGATTGGTGTGTTTAATTCTTTTAATGTGCTGTTGGATTTGATTTGCAAGTATTTTATTGAGGATCTTTGCATCTATACTAATTAGAGAAATTGGTCTGTAATTTTCTTTTCTTGTAGTACCTTTATCTGGCTTTGGTATTAGGGGAATGTTGGGTTCATAGAATGAGTTAGGCAGTGTTCCCCCCTCTTAAAATTTTTGTAAGAGTTTGAGCAGATTGATATTAGTTATTCTTGGAACGACAGGTGAAATTCACCTATGAAGCCATCTGGTCCTTGGCTTTTCTTTGGGAGGTGTTTGATGACTGATTCAATCTTCCCTATAATTAATATGTTGAGGTCTCAAATTTCTTCTAGAATCATTGTAGGTTGTTTGTATATTTCTAGGAATTTGTCCATTTCATCTAGGTTGTCTAATTTGTTGGCATACTGTTGCTCATAGTATCCTCTTATGATCCTTGTTATTTCTGTGGGTTCAGTAATAATGCCCCCCTCTCATTTTTTATTTTATTTATTTGCATCTTCTCTCTCTTTTCCTTCATCAGTCTAGCTAAGGATTTGTAAATTTTGTTGGTCTTCTTGCAGAACCAACTTTTGGTTTTGTTAATTCTCTCTATTGTTTTCTGATTCTCAATTTCATTTACATCTTTTCCAATCTTTGAAATTTCTTTCTTTCTACTTGCTTTGGGATTAGTTTGCTGTTCTTTTTCTAGTTCCTCAAAGTGTGCAGTTAGGTCTTTGATTTTAGCACTTTTTTTTCTTTTTTAGTGTAGGCATTTAGAGTTATAAATTTCCCTCTCAGCACTGCCTTTGCTGTATTCCATAAGTTTTGTTATACTGTGTTCTCATTTTTATTCATGTCAACATGTTTACTGATTTCTCTTTCAATTTATTCTTTGACTGATTTTTAAGAATGTGCTGTTTAACCTCCACATGTTTGTGAATTTTCTGGTTCTCCGCCTGTTGTTGATTTCCACTGTCATTCCATTATGGTCAGCGAGAGTGCTTCGTATAGTTTAAATCTTTCAAAATTTACTGAGACTTGTTTTGTGACCCAATATGTGGTCTATCCTGCAGAATTATCAATGAATACTTGGAGCAAAATGTACATCCTGATGTTTGAGGTTGCCATATTCTGTAGGCAAGTTCTCTGTTTCCTTATTGATCATCTGTCTGGATGTCCTATTGATGAGACTGGTGTATTGACATCTCCAACTATTATTATACAGGTGTCTATTCCTCCCTTCAGTTTTGCCAGTGTTTGCCTCAAGTATTTTTGGATACCCTGGTTAGGTGCATACATATTTATGATTGTTATTTCTTCTTGGTAGATTGCCTTTTTAATTAACATATTGTGTCCTTCCTTGTCTCTTATAACAGTTTTGTATTTAAGGTCCATTTTTTTCTAGTATTAGTATAGCTTCCCCAGCTTTTTTTGGCTATAGTTTGCATGAAAAATCTTTTTCCAACTTTTCATTTTCAACCTATTTGTATCCTTGGGTCTAAGGTAAATCTCTTGTAGACAGCATATAGAGAGATCATACTTTTTTATCCAATCTGCCAATCTGTGTCTTTTGATTGGAGAGTTCAATCCATTTACATTCAATGATAAATGTCATATCTTATTTTTGTCTCTCTTTTTACCCATTTAGTTACCCTTAATGATAATCGTCATTTCTACATTCTCCACCAAACCTATCTCTTCTGCCTTTTTTTTTTCAACTCCCTTTACTATTTCTTGTAGGGAAGGTCTCTTACAGATGAACTCGCTCAGTTTGTTTATCCATGAATAATTTAAACTCTCCCTCAATTTTGAAGGACAGTTTTGCTGGATAAAGAATTTTGGGCTGTCAGTTTTTCTCTTCCAGTATCTTAATATACCACACCCTTGTCTTCTTGCCTCCATGGTTTCTGAGGAGAGTTGGTACTTAGCCTTATTGCAGTTCCCTTGTATATGATGAATTTCTTTTCTGTTGCTGCTTTCAGGATTGTCTTCTTATCTTTGCATTTGACATTCTATTTAGTGTGTGTCTTAGAGTAGGTTTATTAGGATTTTTTTCTGTTTGGAGTATGTTGCACTTCTTGAACATGTACATTTATGTCCTTTATTAGAGTTGGGAAATTTTCACTCATTATTTCCTCAAATACTCTTTCTGCCCTTTTTCCCTTCTCTTTCCCGCTGGGACAACCATGACATGTATTTTTCTGCACTTTGTGCTGTCTTCAAGTCCCTGAGAGCCTGCTCATTTTTCTCCAATCTTTTCTCTATCTGTTCTTCTGTCTTTAAGGTTTTGAATATCCTGTCTTCTAGCTCACTGATTCTTTCTTCTGCCTGTTCAAATCTATTGTTTTATGTGTCTAGTGCATTTTTAATATCTTCTATTGTTTCTTTCATTCCCATCATTTCTGTTATGCTTCTTTTTATATTTCCAAATTCTTCTTTGTGGTTACTCAGTATCTTCTTAATATCTTTTATCTCTTTAGCCATATTTTCCTTCATCTCCTGAAATGACTTGGGAGATTTGTTTGAATATTTTTTATTAGTTGTTCTAAATTCTGTGTCTTCTCTGAAGTTTTAATTTGTCCCTTTGACTGGACCATATCTTCCTGTTTCTTATTACGGCTTGTGATTTTTCCCTGGTGTCTAGGCATCTGAATACATTGATGAGTTTAATCTGGAGGTCAGTTTATCTCTCTTGCTTAGGGTTTTCTTGTAGATTGGCTTTGTGTTAAGACTCTTCTTTGACACTTGGTTCAACTTATTCTAGACCTTTAGAATATCTCATGTTTAACTGATCAGCTATTTTCAGCTCTTAGTTACCTGATTCTTGTCCTGGATATACCATACAATTTTTGAGATTACACTATTTATGCAATTGTTTCACCCCAGGAGAAAGCTTCCTTTCCCCTATTCCTTCTCTAGGAATGTTGATCTGTTCTGTTTGTTTTTTACTTACCGCAACAGTTTTGCTGTTTTTTTTTTTCCCCACAAAACATTTTATTATTTATAATTGCTACTTTACTTAGAATTCTTGACAACATTAATAAAATAATTAAGTTTATCTGGAATAACAAGCAAGAAAAATAGATGAGGAAATTCACAAAGTGAAGGATAATAAGAAAATAGTAATCTTGACAGATATTAAATATATTTGTAACCAAAACAAAGTAACATTGCCTTAAAAAATATAGAGAGAGCAACAGAAAAACAGAAAGCTCCTGAAAGAACTCACTATATTAATTTCCTTTTGGTTGTAGCCACAGAGCTTGAATCAAGCTAGCCCAATTCTAAAAGATTGTCTCTAGCTGCTTTTCACCTAGAGATCAAATTCTGGGAGCAGCGTCACCCCATAGAGGACTTTCCCAAGTCAGTATTTCCCAGTCAAAACAGGGCCAGAGACCCATGAAGGAGATATAGATCAATTCCAGAATGCCCTATGGAGGAGACCCAGTAGGGCACCAGACTTCTCTTTGACAGCTCCCTGAATCTGTGCTTACCTGGCCTGCCCAGCAAATGGCACTCTTCAGCAATCTATTCCTCACAGTCCTAAGGTGGTACTGTGCTTTTAAGTCTTTATTGACTTTGCCCCTGTCAGGGGAATGGTTGAAACAGAGGCTTCCAGATGCTTTTTTGTCTGAGATGGGTTCAAACTGTAATGCAGAGCTGGGACTCAGTGATCTGAATTAACTAATCAAAGCCACAAAAAGTGTTGGGTTGTGCCCCACCTCCCACCCCCTTTCTTGAGAAAGAGCTGCCCTTCAACAAACTTATCCCTACTGCTCTAAGAAGGCACTTTCTTTTAATCACCCCTGCTTCCACCCTGTCAGGTGTGGGGTAGAAACAGACTGCCAGCTACTTTTGTCCTGGGCAATTTGAAACTATAGCTGCCATCAGAGCCAGGACCAAGTGATCTGAGTTCACTAAACAAAAACCATGATCTATGTTCAGCTGTGCCCCTCCTTCTATTCTTGGGGAAGAAGACTTTTCTTTCCAGCCAGAGACTGGATCCCGAGGCATCCTGCCACAAGAGTAGCAGATGGGCCCAGCCTCCACACTGTGGAGAGATGTCCTCACAGTACTTCACTGCAACTTATATGTCTTTCCCTTCCTTTCTTCCCTGGATGATGTACAGTGCTCTTCTGGTCTCCAGAGCCCCCAAACAGTTGTTTCAGACAGTTTCTAACTATTTACTAGCTGCCCTGGAGGACAAATTGAGTCCTGAAGCTCCCTACTCTGCCATTTTGTTCCTATTTATGTTTTAGTCCATGAATGAACATTACCCAAAAGGTGGATGGCCAATTTTGTTCACTAGCAGAAGATGAGTCAAGTACTGAGACAGGCAGAAATGCATCTGATTGAAATGAAAGGGAATCTGAAATTAAACTCAATAGTAATTAGAGGGATTTCAAACATATTAATCGTATAAATTAGCCATTTTTTTGATACTGTTGAGAAGTCTCCTAGCAAAGTTCACTATAGAAGCAACTCTGGAAAAATTATCTGAGGTTGTTTAACTATTTGGTTATATGATTAGTCTTTCAATTCCTTATTAAATCATTTCCTTGTCATTCAATGATGCTGCTAATATTGTGTTTATAAAGCATATTATAGTTTTGGAAAGTGACTTCCCATATAGCTATGTAATTGCACATCTGTTACTGTCTCACTTTAAAAATGAAGTTTATGAGGCTCTAAAGGCAAGAGTGGACCATACAGCTGGCAAGTGAGGAAGAAGGAGAAAATTATGGGAATCTGAACATCGTAGTATTCTTTTTGGTATAGCACTTGGGCACCATTAAACTGAAAAACAAATTGTATTTCTTGTAAATATTCTTAATTCCTGCCATTTTGGAAAATCAGGATGTTTTAACTTTTCAGGACTTGCTTGTGGATACATAGCTGAATAGAGCTATAATGTCTCTCTCATATATAGACATATATATGTATATATTATACATGTGTATATGTATATATACACACACATAAGTGTGTGTATAGATATGTACATATATATCACATCTATCAGGGTTTCTCTACCTTGGCATCATTAACACATTGACATTTTGGACCAGTTAATTCTTTGTCATTCAAGGTTTATACTGTGCATTGCAGGACGTTTAGCAAAATCCCTGATTTCTACCCACTAAATGAAAGTAGCATCCCTTCTCCAAATTCCAATGTTAAAAGTTGTCTCCAGACATTGCCAAATACCTCTGAAGGAGCCAAATCTCCTCTGGTTGAGAACCATATTGTTTTTTCACTAAATATACCAAAAAAAATGTAATTATACTCATTTTCCTAAAAATACATTTATTTGATTGCTATCAGTCAACTAGTCATTGGAGAATTAAAAAGAAATAGCAGTTTCAAAAATCATGCTTGTCATCCTGATTTTTAGGGTCGCATCATACCATGGTTACCATAACCAAACCATCTGACATTTTGACCAGATCCTCACCATTTACTAAAAAACATTGCTTGATTCGT
The DNA here is from genome assembly GCF_015220235.1 of Choloepus didactylus. Classification (NCBI taxonomy): domain Eukaryota; kingdom Metazoa; phylum Chordata; class Mammalia; order Pilosa; family Megalonychidae; genus Choloepus; species Choloepus didactylus. The sequence continues at coordinate 21,448,046 of NC_051311.1, forward strand.
ATTTCAGCAAATGGAACAGCCCACACAATAAAAAGGGAGCATTGTTCCAAATTTTCTCTTCTGATTTCCTTCCAACTATTTTTGAACATAACCAAGTAAATATGACTGCCTTGTGACTCTATTTATAAGAGTATCAGTTCATTTTTGTCTTGAGATCATAACAGAAAACACTACTTAAATTAAGAAACATGTGACTAATTTTAAAAATATTATCATAAAGCACGCGTGGTTTCGAAAGCCCACAGTTAACAAAACTGCGAGTGTACAGTGTGGTGTAAACACCCATGTGGTGGGGATGTGCTGCCTCTCTCTGAGGGGACAGATGGGCCCTGGCAGATGGGTCACCGCTCCCCCGAGTTGAGACCCCACAATAGCCAGCACCCACCCTGCTCCCCATGGGCCTGTGAACACCAACAACCTCTTAGCTTCCTCTGTAATTCAGTCACCATCTGAATAGATCCTCCCCATGAGGCTCTGCTCATTCAATCAACTCATTTTACTGAATAATTTCTGCATCTCTTGAGTCTTTTTGGACAATTAAAAGGGACTCAAGTTCCAGCCCTTGTGATGAAGAATCTCACATTCTAGTGAGCTGGTGGAGCCTGGACTATCAAATTCCCCCAATGCCAGTTTTGTCCCAACCTTATAAATAAGTATATTCAAGGGGCTGTGATTTTCAAGACTGCTGAACATGACTGATATTCTGGAGTTTTGAAAAATGAACACAACAAACAAACAAAAACATTCTAGGTTGTTGATCATGAATATCATTGCATTCAACAGCTCAGTACAGTCAAGTTTTCCCAGAGTGAAGTGCAGATAAAAGCAACCCAAGACAATTCTGAAAATAGGCAGTATGTGAATAACAAAATGAAATTCAAGTAGATAAATAGTTATCCAACACGGGAAGATCATTGTCTAATGTAGGCATTGATTTTGCTTGATGACATTATTGATACCAACTAAGCAGTAGAAAGACAGTAGGACAAGAGCATCCTCAGTGCATCCATGAACCACAAGGAAAATCATATCGTTAAAAAAAATGAACCGGGAGATTAAGTCCGAAAGGTGGCAGAGGGCCCGATCATGTGGAACTTTTGAAGTGATGTAACAACTTGTGCTTTTTACTGCAGAGTCTGCTAGACTTGTGATTATAAACTTAAATGCCTTCAGGGCCCAGACAGAGGATATAAGTAAGTCTGAGGAAAAAAAAATCAAATGCCTCTCTTAATTTATATTTCATTTTACCATTTTGATAGACATACATTCAGAAAAATATGTTCGTAACAAGAAAAAGGAAAATGCTGCCGTGATGATAAATGGAACTCACATGTCACTTCAGTGTTAGGAATCAGTAGGGGGTGGGGGGCCTTACAGTGCCCTGCCCTTTCCGAGGGAAGCCCTCACTCGGCCTGAGAATTTGGTGGTCATGGAAGAATGTAGGGTCACTGCCTAGATCTCCTCATTTCTCAAGAGAAGCCTAAATCAGGACTTCTTAATTTTTAACCATTGGCTTAAAATTCTTCACAACTTTCCAAAAAAAACATGCCTGTAGGTGAGTCTGGCCCACAGGCAAAACATTTGAGAACTCTGAGGCTTTCCTCCTCCTCCTCAGGTTACAAATGAGAAAGCTGAGTTAGTCAGGGGCTGTGAATGGTCAGTCATCCAGCTAAAAGGCGATCAGAGACTGGGACCTATTTGCTTTGATTCCACATCTAGAATGCTCCGAGGTTGTGCACTGAGATTCATGTCATCTGTCATTTGACCTAACTAATTAACCCCAAAAAGGGACAAAACTTTATAAGTTGAGGATCCTTTCCTTCCATTTACCATAAAACCCATAGATTGAGATCCATTTCTCCAGGAAGACTCATCTAAGTTCACCTTGAATTTTGTAAATAACCTGTCATAGGAGTCTGACTTTCAAGTATTTGTCTTCTTTTTTTGGCAACTCTCTAGTTTTATACATACATATTATACACAGGTGCATGCTTTCCTCACAAGACTACATTCATTCTGTTTAAATTAAAAGAAGGTCTGGGGTGTGTGTGTGTGTAATGTTTATAATGTTTACATGACAGTACAGAGCAGACAAATCCACACACTAATGCTGATTTGATTTAATAAATGCTTACTGTATGAACATACAATCTCCCTGGGATTGAATCATGCCCTCCTGAAACAGCAGATAAGAGCAATTTTTCAGAACTTTAAAATAAAATTAATATTATGAAGGTGTTATATGCAATGAAAATGTAAATTTAACTCTTGCTGTAACACCAATAGGATATACATTGCTTTCTTTCATCTAAGACCAAAATGTTTGAAGCTGAAATAAATCATTATTTGTGTCACTGGATGCTGAAATCAAATGCACTAGACAGCATAGGTAGATATGAAATTGCAGGATTCCAATGTTCTAGAATTCTAGTGTTCTCTAGAACTATTAACTACAGTTATGCTTTATAAGTTTTAGAAAACATGCAATTAGTTTGTCCTAAAATCTGATTCCAGTAATTCAACCAAGGCAACTCTAAAAATACAAATATGATTTTGAAAGATAGAGATATGGAATAGGCAAGATGATTCTAGGCTCCTTTGAAGAGCACATTTTAGAACGTGACTCTTTAGGATGTGCTGTGCTTTGTGTTTTAGACAAAGAACTGTAGCTAAAAGAGGAATCTGACTTTTATATTTCAGTTTGTAAGATATGCTGGAATAGCCACAACATGACTCTGTTTATGTGTGTCACGATGGGTCCATTTTTTGCCATCAATAAGTTATGTGCCTTTAAGAAATCACTAAATCTCTTAAGCCTTTGCTGGCTAATGGGGGTTTATTATGCCTGTACAATATATTTCTCATAATTGCACTGGAATATGAGAAAACACCAAGAACATGAGAAAATGTCAGTGACATGATATTAGACATGGCAAACAAATCGGTCTGGTCATGGTTTCACACACTTGGGGGTGTTAAGACATCAAGAAACAGTATTTTTTATGAATTAAGAAACAAAGTTCAAAAGTAACAAAGCTATGCTTATGAAAGGTAGTGACTAGGATAAGCAATTTGTTTGGGAATCATCATTATAATAAATTATATCATCTATTCATTCAGTAAATATCTGTGTGCTTACTTTGGGCAACACAAAAACCCATGATATATATTCATACATAAAAGAAAGAGAGAAAGATAAATAGATCAATTAAAGTACACTTGGTAATTGATTATTAACATATATTTCCTCCGATGAAAGAACCCTGTGATTTTAATAGGTATTATTTTATATACCACAGAGATCTTTATCTGGTTAGCATAGACCCACCTTTGCTAAAATGTGGACACACGTCAGTGAATTTTTTCTAAGTGATATAAATCCTGTTACTGTGACCACTTATGACAGTTACAATATTGGCTTCAACAAAAGTGTTTGCCATAAAGGAACTTTGTTTATTAGGAGCCACTGAAAATAAAATCACTGAAGCCACTGATGTGCTGCCTGTGGTGTCCCCTCCGCCCCTCCGCCCCCACCCTCCACCTCTAAGCCCAGAGACTGACTCAGAAACTAACTCTATATTCTTAAACGTGACTTATTCATTCATTAAACTTTTTTCCCCATCTCTGATTCACTTCCCCCACCGCAAGAAATGTTTTGTCAAATATTCAATGTCTGCTAAGTCCACATATCATTTTATCTGCACCTCTGGTAGCAGAGAAATGGCCATAACGTGACCTGACCGAAGACAGGAAAGAAACCTGGGGCTTGAGATAGCAGCCCGGTAATGGATCCCAACTAATCTGAACTATCTAATCACCAGTTTTTAACCATTCAGATGATGCTGCAAAACTGCTTCCTGTGCCTACACGTGGAGTGAAAGCTATGAAGATGAAGCCCTGGTTGATTTTCACTGTATACCATGTACGACAAAATGCGTTTTGCCAAGTAAAATCATATCCTGTAGACTGGAAATAAGAGTTGTTTAAGCAGCTGGGGAAACCTAGGGGAAATCCCACCTTGAGTTTGCACTGCAGTGTGCTCTTCCTATTTCCGTACCAGAGAGTTTGCCAATCTTCCTTCAGTGTGTCATTTCTAACAGTAATGCAAAATTGAACCAAAGTGCAGACTACTTGATATGTCATAGGCTCCTGATAAACATTAGTTAAATGAATAATTGTGATATTTGCATTCAAAATTTTAAAAGTAACATTATCCTGCATCTGTGCTGTCCAATACAGTAGCCACTAGTCCAATGTGGCTAATTTAAATTTAAATTTTAAAAAAATTAAAATTAAATAACTTTTAAAATTCAGTTCCTCAATCACACCACATTTCTTTTTAGCAAAGCTAGCCTCTGGAAACTAGTTTTCAATGTTGCTTCCTGAAAATATATATTTCAGGAATTATATATATATATATAATATATATAATATGTATTATCTAGTGAATCCAAATTTTTAAAGCAATAACCACAGTTATAGTTTCAATGCCCCCCAAACATAATTCAATATGACATTTGAAAGTGAAGTCAGAAAGAGCCCCCACCTACCAACCAATAAACACACATTCACACAAAGAAAAAGGAAGGAAGGAAGGAAGGAAGGAAGGAAGGAAAAAGAAAAGAAAGAAAGAAAGAAAAGAAAGAAAGAAAGAAAAGAAAGAAAGAGAGAAAAAAATTACACTGTATGAATAGGAAATACAAAAAGGACTATTTGCAAGTAGAGAAGTACATGAAATATAACTTCCATTGACATTTTCTAATTCTGACATGAACAATAGTTAGGATTTCTTTATGCCTATATGAATATTATTTGGGCCACTATACATTTTCTCCTTAAATATGTGTCAAAACAGGAGGCGGGGCAAGATGGCAGACTGGTGAGCTGTATGTTTTAGTTACTCCTCCAGGAAAGTAGGTAAAAAGCCAGGAACTGCGTGGACTGGACACCACAGAGCAATCTGTCTTTGGGCATACTTCATACAACACTCATGAAAACGTGGAACTGCTGAGATCAGCGAAATCTGTAAGTTTTTGCGGCCAGGGGACCCGCGCCCCTCCCTGCCAGGCTCAGTCCCGGGGGAGGAGGGGCTGTCAGCTCCAGGAAGGAGAAGGGAGAATTGCAGTGGCTGCTCTCATCGGAAACTCATTCTACTGATTCAAACTCCAACCATAGATAGACTGAGGCCAGACACCAGAGACTCTGAGAGCAGCCAGCCCAGCAGAGAGGAGACGGGCATAGAAGGAAAACAACACGAGAAGCTCCAAAGTAAAAGCAGAGGATTTTTGGAGTTCTGGTGAACACAGAAAGGGGAAGGGCAGAGATCAGGCCTTGAGGCGCATATGCAAATCCCGAAGCAAGGCTGATCTCTCTGCCCAGGGCACCTTTCCTTAATGGCCCTGGTTGCTTTGTCTATTAGCATTTCAATAACCCATTAGATCTCTGAGGAGGGCCGTTTTTTTTTTTTTTTTTTTTTTTTTTTTTTTTAAATCCTTTTTGCTTTTTCTAAAACAATTACTCTAAGAAGCTCAATACAGAAAGCTTCAAAGAATTGAAATTTGGGCACGTCAAGTCAAGAGCAGAACTAAGAGAGCTCTGAGACAAAAGGCAATAATCCAGTGGCTGAGAAAATTCACTAAACAACACAACTTCCCAAGAAAAGGGGGGTGTCCGCTCACAGCCACCATCCTGGTGGACAGGAAACACTCCTGCCCATCGCCAGCCCCATAGCCCAGAGCTGCCCCAGACAACCCAGTGTGACGGAAGTGCTTCAAATAACAGGCACACACCACAAAACTGGGCGTGGACATTAGCCTTCCCTGCAACCTCAGCTGAATGTCCCAGAGCTGGGAAGGGGGAGCAGTGTGAATTAACAGAGCCCCATTCAGCCATCATTTGAGCAGACTGGGAGCCTCCCAACACAGCCCAGCAGCCCAGAACTGCCCTAGGGGGACGGCACTCACCTGTGACATAGCACAGTCATCCCTCAACAGAGGACCCGGGGTGCACAGCCTGGAAGAGGGGCCCACTTGCAAGTCTCAGGAGCCATACGCCAATACCAAAGACTTGTGGGTCAGTGGCAGAGACAAACTGTGGCAGGACTGAACTGAAGGATTAGACTATTGCAGTAGCTTTAAAACTCTAGGATCATCAGGGAGATTTGATTGTTAGGGCCACCCCCCCTCCCCGACTGCCCAGAAACACGCCCCACATACAGGGCAGGCAACACCAACTACACACGCAAGCTTGGGACACCAATTGGGCCCCACAAGACTCACTCCCCCACTCACCAAAAAGGCTAAGCAGGGGAGATCTGGCTTGTGGAGAACAGGTGGCTCGTGGACGCCACCTGCTGGTTAGTTAGAGAAAGTGTACTCCACGAAGCTGTAGATCTGATAAATTAGAGATAAGGACTTCAACTGGTCTACAAACCCTAAAAGAACCCTATCAAGGACAGCAAATGCCACGAGGCCAAAAACAACAGAAAATTATAAAGCATATGAAAAAACCAGACGATATGGATAACCCAAGCCCAAGCACCCAAATCAAAAGACCAGAAGAGACACACCTAGAGCAGCTACTCAAAGAACTAAAGATGAACAATGAGACCCTAGTACGGGATATGAAGGAAATCAAGAAGACCCTAGAAGAGCATAAAGAAGACATTGCAAGACTAAATAAAAAAATGGATGATCTTATGGAAATTAAAGAAACTGTTGACCAAATTAAAAAGATTCTGGACACTCATAGTACAAGACTAGAGGAAATTGAACAACGAATCAGTGACCTGGAAGATGACAGAATGGAAAATGAAAGCATAAAAGAAAGAATGGGGAAAAAAATTGAAAAACTCGAAATGGACCTCAGGGATATGATAGATAATATGAAACGTCCGAATATAAGACTCATTGGTGTCCCAGAAGGGGAAGAAAAGGGTAAAGGTCTAGGAAGAGTATTCAAAGAAATTGTTGGGGAAAACTTCCCAAATCTTCTAAACAACATAAATACACAAATCATAAATGCTCAGCGAACTCCAAATAGAATAAATCCAAAAAAACCCACTCTGAGACATATACTGATCACACTGTCAAACATAGAAGAGAAGGAGCAAGTTCTGAAAGCAGCAAGAGAAAAGCAATTCACCACATACAAAGGAAACAGCATAACACTAAGTAGTGACTACTCAGCAGCCACCATGGAGGCGAGAAGGCAATGGCACGATATATTTAAAATTCTGAGAGAGAGGAATTTCCAGCCAAGAATACTTTATCCAGCAAAGCTCTCCTTCAAATTTGAGGGAGAGCTTAAATTTTTCACAGACAAAGAAATGCTGAGAGAATTTGCTAACAAGAGACCTGCCCTACTGGAGATACTAAAGGGAGCCCTACAGACAGAGAAACAAAGACAGGACAGAGAGACTTGGAGAAAGGTTCAGTACTAAAGAGATTCGGTATGGGTACAATAAAGGATATTAATAGAGAGAGGGAAAAATATGGCAAACATAATCCAAAGGATAAGATGGCCGATTCAAGAAATGCCTTCACGGTTTTAACGTTGAATGTAAATGGATTAAACTCCCCAATTAAAAGATATAGATTCGCAGAATGGATCAAAAAAAATGAACCATCAATATGTTGCATACAAGAGACTCACCTTAGACACAGGGACACAAAGAAATTGAAAGTGAAAGGATGGAAAAAAATATTTCATGCAAGCTACAGCCAAAAGAAAGCAGGTGTAGCAATATTAATCTCAGATAAAATAGACTTCAAATGCAGGGATGTTTTGAGAGACAAAGAAGGCCACTACATACTAATAAAAGGGGCAATTCAGCAAGAAGAAATAACAATCGTAAATGTCTATGCACCCAATCAAGGTGCCACAAAATACATGAGAGAAACACTGGCAAAACTAAAGGAAGCAATTGATGTTTCCACAATAATTGTGGGAGACTTCAACACATCACTCTCTCCTATAGATAGATCAACCAGACAGAAGACCAATAAGGAAATTGAAAACCTAAACAATCTGATAAATGAATTAGATTTAACAGACATCTACAGGACATTACATCCCAAATCACCAGGATACACATACTTTTCTAGTGCTCACGGAACTTTCTCCAGAATAGATCATATGCTGGGACATAAAACAAGCCTCAATAAATTTAAAAAGATTGAAATTATTCAAAGCACATTCTCTGACCACAATGGAATACAATTAGAAGTCAATAACCATCAGAGACTTAGAAAATTCACAAATACCTGGAGGTTAAACAACACACTCCTAAACAATCAGTGGGTTAAAGAAGAAATAGCAAGAGAAATTGCTAAATATATAGAGACGAATGAAAATGAGAACACAACATACCAAAACCTATGGGATGCAGCAAAAGCAGTGCTAAGGGGGAAATTTATAGCACTAAACGCATATATTAAAAAGGAAGAAAGAGCCAAAATCAAAGAACTAATGGATCAACTGAAGAAGCTAGAAAATGAACAGCAAACCAATCCTAAACCAAGTAGAAGAAAAGAAATAACAAGGATTAAAGCAGAAATAAATGACATAGAGAACAAAAAAACAATAGAAAGGATAAATATCACCAAAAGTTGGTTCTTTGAGAAGATCAACAAGATTGACAAGCCCCTAGCTAGACTGACAAAATCAAAAAGAGAGAAGACCCATATAAACAAAATAATGAATGAAAAAGGTGACATAACTGCAGATCCTGAAGAAATTAAAAAAATTATAAGAGGATATTATGAACAACTGTATGGCAACAAACTGGATAATGTAGAAGAAATGGACAATTTCCTGGAAACATATGAACAACCTAGACTGACCAGAGAAGAAATAGAAGACCTCAACCAACCCATCACAAGCAAAGAGATCCAATCAGTCATCAAAAATCTTCCCACAAATAAATGCCCAGGGCCAGATGGCTTCACAGGGGAATTCTACCAAACTTTCCAGAAAGAACTGACACCAATCTTACTCAAACTCTTTCAAAACATTGAAAAAAATGGAACACTACCTAACTCATTTTATGAAGCTAACATCAATCTAATACCAAAACCAGGCAAAGATGCTACAAAAAAGGAAAACTACCGGCCAATCTCCCTAATGAATATAGATGCAAAAATCCTCAACAAAATACTTGCAAATCGAATCCAAAGGCACATTAAAAAAATCATACACCATGACCAAGTGGGGTTCATTCCAGGCATGCAAGGATGGTTCAACATCAGAAAAACAATCAATGTATTACAACACATTAAAAACTCGAAAGGGAAAAATCAATTGATCATCTCAATAGATGCTGAAAAAGCATTTGACAAAATCCAACATCCCTTTTTGATAAAAACACTTCAAAAGGTAGGAATTGAAGGAAACTTCCTCAACATGATAAAGAGCATATATGAAAAACCCACAGCCAGCATAGTACTCAATGGTGAGAGACTGAAAGCCTTCCCTCTAAGATCAGGAACAAGACAAGGATGCCCGCTGTCACCACTGTTATTCAACATTGTGCTGGAAGTGCTAGCCAGGGCAATCCGGCAAGACAAAGAAATAAAGGCATCCAAATTGGAAAAGAAGAAGTAAAACTGTCATTGTTTGCAGATGATATGATCTTATATCTAGAAAACCCTGAGAAATCAACGATACACCTACTAGAGCTAATAAACAAATTTAGCAAAGTAGCGGGATACAAGATTAATGCACATAAGTCAGTAATGTTTCTATATGCTAGAAATGAACAAACTGAAGAGACACTCAAGAAAAAGATACCATTATCAATAGCAACTAAAAAAATCAAGTACCTAGGAATCAACTTAACCAAAGATGTAAAAGACCTATACAAAGAAAACTACATAACTCTACTAAAAGAAATAGAAGGGGACCTTAAAAGATGGAAAAATATTCCATGTTCATGGATAGGAAGGCTAAATGTCATTAAGATGTCAATTCTACCCAAACTCATCTACAGATTCAATGCAATCCCAATCAAAATTCCAACAACCTACTTTGCAGACTTGGAAAAGCTAGTTATCAAATTTATTTGGAAAGGGAAGATGCCTCGAATTGCTAAAGACACTCTAAAAAAGAAAAACGAAGTGGGAGGACTTACACTCCCTGACTTTGAAGCTTATTATAAAGCCACAGTTGCCAAGACAGCATGGTACTGGCACAAAGATAGACATATAGATCAATGGAATCGAATTGAGAATTCAGAGATAGACCCTCAGATCTATGGCCGACTGATCTTTGATAAGGCCCCCAAAGTCACCGAACTGAGCCATAATGGTCTTTTCAACAAATGGGGCTGGGAGAGTTGGATATCCATATCCAAAAGAATGAAAGAGGACCCCTACCTCACCCCCTACACAAAAATTAACTCAAAATGGACCAAAGATCTCAATATAAAAGAAAGTACCATAAAACTCCTAGAAGATAATGTAGGAAAACATCTTCAAGACCTTGTATTAGGAGGCCACTTCCTAGACTTTACACCCAAAGCACAAGCAACAAAAGAGAAAATAGATAAATGGGAACTCCTCAAGCTTAGAAGTTTCTGCACCTCAAAGGAATTTCTCAAAAAGGTAAAGAGGCAGCCAACTCAATGGGAAAAAATTTTTGGAAACCATGTATCTGACAAAAGACTGATATCTTGCATATACAAAGAAATCCTACAACTCAATGACAATAGTACAGACAGCCCAATTATAAAATGGGCAAAAGATATGAAAAGACAGTTCTCTGAAGAGGAAATACAAATGACCAAGAAACACATGAAAAAATGTTCAGCTTCACTAGCTATTAGAGAGATGCAAATTAAGACCACAATGAGATACCATCTAACACCGGTTAGAATGGCTGCCATTAAACAAACAGGAAACTACAAATGCTGGAGGGGATGTGGAGAAATTGGAACTCTTATTCATTGTTGGTGGGACTGTATAATGGTTCAGTCACTCTGGAAGTCAGTCTGGCAGTTCCTTAGAAAACTAGATATAGAGCTACCATTCGATCCAGCGATTGCACTCCTCGGTATATACCCGGAAGATCGGAAAGCAGTGACACGAACAGATATCTGCACGCCAATGTTCATAGCAGCATTATTCACAATTGCCAAGAGATGGAAACAACCCAAATGTCCTTCAACAGATGAGTGGATAAATAAAATGTGGTATATACACACGATGGAATACTACGCGGCAGTAAGAAGGAACGATCTGGTGAAACATATGACAACATGGATGAACCTTGAAGACATAATGCTGAGCGAAATAAGCCAGGCACAAAAAGAGAAATATTATATGCTACCACTAATGTGAACTTTGAAAAATGTAAAACAAATGGTTTATAATGTAGAATGTAGGGGAACTAGCAGTAGAGAGCAATTAAGGAAGGGGCAACAATAATCCAGGAAGAACAGATAAGCTATTTAACGTTCTGGGGATGCCCAGAAATGACTATGGTCTGTTAATTTCTGATGGTTGTAGTAGGAACAAGTTCACTGAAATGTTGCTATATTATGTAACTTTCTTGGGGTAAAGTAGGAACATGTTGGAAGTTAAGCAGTTATCTTAGGTTAGTTGTCTTTTCCTTACTCCCTTGCTATGGTCTCTTTGAAATGCTCTTTTATTGTATGTTTGTTTTCTTTTTAACTTTTTTTTTCATACAGGTGATTTGAAAAAAGAAGGGAAAGTTAAAAAAAAAAAAAAAAAAAAAAAAAAAAAGAAAAAAGACAAACAAGGGTAAAAAAAAAAAAAAAAAAAAAAGATGTAGTGCCCCCTTGAGGAGCCTGTGGAGAATGCAGGGGTATTCGCCTACCCCACCTCCATGGTTGCTAACATGACCACAGACATAGGGGACTGGTGGTTTGATGGGTTGAGCCCTCTACCATAAGTTTTACCCTTGGGAAGACGGTTGCTGCAAAGGAGAGGCTAGGCCTCCCTGTATTTGTGCCTAAGAGTCTCCTCCTGAATGCCTCTTTGTTGCTCAGATGTGGCCCTCTCTCTCTGGCTAAGCCAACTTGAAAGGTGAAATCACTGCCCTCCCCCCTACGTGGGATCAGACACCCAGGGAAGTGAATCTCCCTGGCAACGTGGAATATGACTCCCAGGGAGGAATGTAGACCTGGCACCGTGGGACGGAGAACATCTTCTTGACCAAAAGGGGGATGTGAAAGGAAATGAAATAAGCTTCAGTGGCAGAGAGATTCCAAAAGGAGCCGAGAAGTCACTCTGGTGGGCACTCTTATGCACACTTTAGACAACCCTTTTTAGGTTCTAAAGAATTGGGGTAGCTGGTGGTGGATACCTGAAACTATCAAACTACAACCCAGAACCCATGAATCTCGAAGACAGTTGTATAAAAATGTAGCTTATGAGGGGTGACAATGGGATTGGGAAAGCCATAAGGACCAAACACCACTTTGTCTAGTTTATGGATGGATGTGTAGAAAAGTAGGGGAAGGAAACAAACAGACAAAGGTACCCAGTGTTCTTTTTTACTTCAATTGCTCTTTTTCACTCTAATTATTATTCTTGTTATTTTTGTGTGTGTGCTAATGAAGGTGTCAGGGATTGATTTAGGTGATGAATGTACAACTATGTAATGGTACTGTAAACAATCGAAAGTACAATTTGTTTTGTATGACTGCGTGGTATGTGAATATATCTCAATAAAATGATGATTAAAAAAAAAAAAAAATATGTGTCAAAACAACTCTCGAAATATTTTTTTTTCTATTTAATGCCAATCTTTGTAAAAGCAGTCCATGACAATGCCATGGTTTATTCTTCAATAAGTTGGAAGTTCTAGAGACTCTGATCAAGACAGGCAGAAATATACAGGTGAAACTTGAAGAACATTTAGCCCACTAATATTAATACTGTTTTCACCCTGGGCAGAAAAGTGGATTATACAGAATTAGTTTCCAGTTCTGTAGTAGAGTAGCAATCAGAATATTGGAAGTCAAGGGCTTTGTAGAGTACTTGATATGGCATAGGCTTGTGATAAATGTTAATTAAATTAATAATTGCAGCATTTGTGTTTAAAATCTTTAAAATAATAGTAAGATTACTTTAAATATGTGATGTCCAGTATAGTAGCCACTAGCCCCAAGTGACTATTTAAATTAAAAACATTAAAATTAAATAAAATTTAAAATTCAGTTCCTCAGTTGTACTTGTCACAGTAGCCACAGCTGCTTGTTCACCGTTACATGTGGCTACTGGCTAATAAAATGGAGAGGCAGAAAAACATTCCCATCATTGTGGGAGTTCTCTTGGACAACACTCAGCCATATCTTAGCCATCCCAGTCCCCCTTGCTTGACAGGACCTCCCCAACCACCCTCTGTCGCTTGAATCCCTAGGCTTCTTATGGGTGCTCTTAATTTTTATAACTCATCTCTCTTTACACTCTATTGCTTTAGAACAAGAGAAACTGCAGTCTCTGAGACATCTCAATTCAATCCAAACTTTTCTCTTCTTCTTCTGGAAGAGTAGACCATCTGTGTTCATTGCTGTTCCAGAATGTCCTGACCCTCCCACCACCCACCCCTTAGCCCAGACTTGAGTGTTTTTAGCTGGTTTATTGGTCTGTTGGTGTGTTTTTGGTTTGCTTGCTTGCTTTCTTCTTACATCTAGTGCTTTCTGAAGGTCTGAGTCTGAGTTCCAGACCACAAAAGTTTTACTGTAGATTCTAGATAGGTAGGAAAACAAAACAAAACAAAACTACATGAGACTGAATTGAATCTGCCGTGACTCCTCCTTTTAATTATGATTTAAAGAATTCCCTTAGTTGAGCATTGTAATTATTCAAGATTTTTCGTTGTCATTTACACAATTCTCACACTTGTGAAGTAAGGGATTGCCTCTTACCTTTTACTCAGTCCCTCTAGATAATGTGTTTTAAGTACCACTTTCTACAGCCTATGCAACACTCCTTTTTAACTTTCAAAGTTGTGTCACAAACACAACTCAAAGACTTTTTATGACCTGGTACAGACTCTTTGTTCTGGTTATTGCCTTTTAAAGCTGTAAGTTGCCAAACAAAGCAAATCTATTTCCCTGTTTGCTAGTGATTTTATATATTATTTTCATTCACTGAATAAGTGTGTGGAATTACTGTGGCAAAGAATAAATAGTGTGCAAAATGCTGTGGTTAAGAGGGGTTGATAGTGATCATTAATTTATATTATCTTGTTTATTCTTCTAATTGGTTCAATTTATAGCTCATCTAGTGCTGCTAGGTTTGGGGATATTTCTTTCCAAATTTCTTTATAGTAGGATTAGCTGAGAGGGGTATGAGTGTGTGTATACTTTAGTTTCCATTCATAATTCTGTTTGTAGGATAAATTGGCTTTGAATGGTCTCAACATCTTCCTCGGTTGTCTCACCCATAAAACAATATAATTAAACAATATATATCTGTTTGCTTTCATCCCCAAAATGTATATATTACTCAAAAAGCAATATATTAATTAGGATGCATTGTGAGATGAGATTACCTGATTTAGAACTTGTTGAATTTAATAAGTTTAAATAATAAGTCTAAACAATAAAGCCAAAATGGTAACAGCCAAGATATCTTTTCTTTATGTAACTGTGTGCAAAGCATTGCCTTAACTAACTTGTGAGCTCCACGCAGACAAGGATAAAATTGATTAAGTTCACTGTATTCTCGGCACACAGATTTGTGCCTGGTACCAATGAATTCATCCAGAGCAATAATTATTCTTTATTTTGAAATGTCCAAAGCAAGAACATTCCCTCTTCAGTTGTTATTTTAGTTTCTATTCCTAAAAAGATGACAGTTATGGAGCAGGCCCTAACAATAGAATCTAGGGATTATATATAAATTTAGTTTGGGAATGCATGATTTCAATAACAGACGAAGGATTTTTTTCAACTGAGAAATTTAGAAAATAAATTAGTTACAAAGAATAAAAATAGGGCTGTGGATAGAGAATACACAGATTTACCAAATAAATGTAACATGTATCGATACATGCAAACACCCACAGACACCTACACACACACTCACTCATTCTTATTATCTTAAATATGTAAAGTCTTGTCCTCGTTAAAGATTTCTATCTCCTTAGCCACAGATTTAGAGTGAGTCTTGCTTCCTCAGAGCTCTTTCTTGACTTATCTTACACCATGGGCCCAGGATGGTAATAGGCATTGTCAGGAAGGTCTCTCAAACTCTCTGTGTGTTTGCTCAGAATCTGCAGTCAATACATCAGGATTTGAATAACGGGCCTTCCCCCACTAGTTCATTTTCATGCTTAAGTTACTTAGCCTGGCTGTCAGTTTCCACATTTGTAAAATGGGAATAAAATGGTATTTACTATGTAGAGTTGTTACTGGAACTAAATGCAGTAAAGCACAGTTTCCCAGCATATAGGAAGAATAAAAAATGTGAATTGTTGTTACTACCATTATCATCCTTATTTTTCTTCTTATTCTTACTATATCATCATCAACATCATTATACACATTTGCTAATCCTTATAAAAAGGAAAATTCTTTGATTTTAGAGTGATTTGCTAGTTACACTGTCTTTTTCTCTGCCCACATTTGACAGTGCTGTTTGTTCCATTTTGATAGTTTCAGTGAGATGTTTGAAAGCAAAATTCTTCATTTGGATTTCTTAAGTACAAATCACAGCTCCAAAGTTTATTGACTATATGAAAGTATTAATAAAGGGAAGATGGCTGCAATAATAGAAATATATTTGTTATTCACATGTTGTCCAAAGCAGGTGTTCCTAATTGGCCAGATGCTTCCCTCCAAGCAGTGTTTCAGGGACCCAGGCTCCTTCCATCTTTTGTTTCCATCATCTTCATCTCATGGCTTCCAATTCACTAAGCTCAATTACATCAAATTAACAGAGCAGGAAATTTGTGTAGAATCTCACATGGGACATTTGTGTGGTCTGGACTCAGAAAAGGTTTATATTGCTTCTGCCTACATTCCATTGGCCAGAACCCAGTCCAATGGCCATATATAACTGCAAGGGATTCTGGGAAATACAGCTGTGTGCCCAGAAAAAAAAATGATTGGTTTAATGATCATCTAACAATGATACCCATTAGAACTTCTGGGATGATGGAAATGGTCTATATCTGTGCTTGCTTCCAATTAGTAGCCACTAGCTACTGAGCACCTGAAAAATGGCCACTGTAAATGAGGACATGAGGTTTGTTTTACTAGCTTTTCATTAATTTAAAATTAACTTTAATATCTACATGTGTCTGGTGCCTACCATATTAGTGCAAAAGTCTCTCCCACAATGACTTTAATCACTTTACTTCTTTAGGTTTCCTTCTATTT
This sequence comes from Choloepus didactylus, assembly GCF_015220235.1. Taxonomy (NCBI): domain Eukaryota; kingdom Metazoa; phylum Chordata; class Mammalia; order Pilosa; family Megalonychidae; genus Choloepus; species Choloepus didactylus. The sequence goes on from NC_051311.1 coordinate 21,464,397, forward strand.
AATACAGGGAATAATAAGAGTGTGCATTTCAAAAAAAGTTGAATGAGTTTAGTAAATCACTCAGTTAGGGTTAGCTTTTATAACTGCACTTTATGGTGTACCTGCTTTCAAGAGCATGTTCTCTCTTTAGCTGCTGAATGCCATTCTCAGGCCTCCTGATCTGCTACTCCATGGGAAGTATAATAGTTAAAAGTAGCAAATTTTAGAGTTTGAACTAAGTTTAAAACCTGGCATCCCTATGTATCAGTCAGACTATATTGGGCAGATAATACAATTCTTCTGGAAGGGGCTTGATAATTTTTACTTGTTTGGTTGATACAAAGATTTAATAGATAACAGCTATAAAGCATGCAGCAGAGTGCTTAGATGTTTGTTCCGGCCCACATAAGAGTCCCTTAATAGATCTCAAATCACAAGGTCACCTCAATAAATTGATTTCTCATTATTGAATCAGTGGTATATTAAATAATGTCCCACACAGAGATATGTCGGTCCCATAGTTGTGGACTCCTTTGTAAATGGGATCTTTCAAGATCTTACTAAGATAAGGACAAACTGAAACAGTTGGATTAAGGGTGGGCCTTAATCCAATATAACTGGAGTCATTAGAAAGAAATTTGGACCCAGAAATACAAGCCAGTAGGGGAATGAAAGGGACAAGTCACCTTGTGGCAGAGGTCAGAGGCAGAGATGGGCCACCAAAGCTACCACTAGAACCTACAGACTTTAGAGAAAGCTGCCTGCTCACACCTTGATTTGGGTCTTGTAGCCTCCAAACTGTGAGCCTTTGTTATAGCAGCCTTGGCAAACTAGTGTAAACCCATTCAGCAATTTGCAAATAAAAGCCAATAATGGATATTTCTATCTGAATTCACTCCTTACTATTCTCTAAGGATACTGACAATGAATACATTTTTAACCTCTGGGAGACCCTATGTTTGCCACAGGACCAGGTGTCTTGCTATTTTTTCCAGAGTTTTCCCTCAGTTTCCAGGCTCAGAGCCCATGCGCCACCAACTGAGGATGGCACAAAGTAACAATTATTTCTTTCTACCATATGTGGCTTGCAAAAGCAGCCTGGATATTCTTCTCCCTTGCCCATATGACAAGTATGTAATTACTGTACCTGTGTATCAATATTCTGAGAAGGTGAATGGGCAGTTTTATTATGAACAAGCTGAGTAGGATGATGAAAGAAAAAATCAGTGATTGATGGGTTTATAAAGAGAGGAGTGAGCCTAAGACAAGGTAATAATATCCCCAAAGTATAACCTGCAGAATGAAGATCACTTTTCATTCCCAGACACTGAATTTATTTCCTGATAGCTTTCAGAAAATATTCAGTGGATTTGGAGAAGACATTTTGGGTGAAAATCTGCAAACAGACTTCCTACAATGGGGTATGCACTTGCTAGTCACAGCTTTGAGAAGGTTAAGGGCTATCTTTAAATATCCAGCTCTAACACTTTTCTCAGAGGCCTCTCATTCCCGGAAGAGATAAGTTAAGCCAATGGCAAAAACAAATATTTCTCTGACTAGGTAAAGGGCAAGCTGTTTAACCATTCAGAATGTTTCAGAAGATTTTTTATGATTCCAATGCAAATGATAACTGGGTTATTATCCATAACTGTTATCCATTATTATATATCATAATTACATCGGTTCAAGTTATAATTACATGATTACATGTATTTGAGATAAGTATGTTATACGATATAATCACATTAATCAGGTTGTGTCCAGGTAGTTCAGCTTTAATTTTTACTTTTGTGATTTTTGTTTCATAACCAAATGACTGTTTGAATTGTGATGCTGATTACATGATGCACTATATTAATAACTTTCTTCAACAGTGTATTCTCTAACAAAATTAATAGCTAGTTTTTCACATACATACCATTGAAGGAATTGAGATTGAAATTTGCCATAAGCACCAGCCAAGCTTACTACACATGATTTAGTTCCAAAATATACATATAACCTTATTGGTTATTAACGGAAAAAAAGAGTTATGCTGATGCTTATTCAATGGGAGAAGAAGGGAAACACTTTCAAAAAACATAATAGTAGGCAATTTAAAATAAGACCCTGAATGAGATCTTCTGTGGCCATTTCTAGGAAGTAAAATAAACATTTACATTAGAGGAGGAAAAGCAAAAGTCCTTACTGAAAACTTTAAAACTCTATAGAGTGAGCCAGGAATGAGGTCCATGACTTTGAACTCAACAAACCAATAAATGCTACTTGCAGGTGATCAAGGGCCATAGCAATGCTGAGACACTTGAAAATAACATGAGCAATTGATTCCAAATATACTGCACAGCTATAAATATTATCCTGGTTACAGGACACAACAAAAGAAAATACAACCAACTACCATATAAAAGAAAAAAAAAACAAAAACTATACCTCCTTCCTTGTGAATAGAGTCTTACGCTACTTTTGCTTTGGTTTGGTTTGGTTTTGGACAGGTGGATTCATTATTTCATGATGTGCCCATCAGCAGCCACCTTCTCTCTTGCCATTCATTTTACTACTGCAGCCAGATGCCTCTACTTACCTCAATCTCTAAGATTCAGTCTAAGCCAAACTGGTGAGTATTTTCATTCTCCTTCAAGAACCTGAAATATTTTTGGACATGTTCACCTTCTAAAATTGAAATGCATTAAGTATCACCATATAATGGATATCTTTAACCACTTACAATACAACAAACTACCCTAAGAGAAGGACAGACCTTAATACCACCTCCTTTACATGGGTAAGTTCTTTATTCAGTCTAAAACCAAATCCCCTTCTCTTGAAATGACACCTGCCTCCTGATGTTGTTGTGAAGGTGAAATAAGATCATGTGTGAGAGTGTCCAGTGTCCTGTGCCTGGCACACCATGGGCTGCCTGGAAGTGTTTGCATTCCAGACCGGGAGAAGGGAATGCTCATTCATTCATTAAGCATTTATTGAATGCATTAAGATTTAAGCATAAATAAAATTGGGCTTCCTTCTTGGAGGGGTTCACTTTCTGGTAGGAAAGTTGGATAATTCATGAACTAGTTAAAATAGCCGAGGTCCTCGGTAGTAGCAGATCCAGAATGTGAACCCAGTTCAGGCTGTCCCAAGGCCTGTGTTCTTTCTTCTGTAAAATTCTGCATTGGTGATTACAAAGAGTTGAAGACACAGACCTTCCCAGGGTCTGAACTCACAACCATCATGCCTGGTGGTCTTTCCTGATCCTAACACACATGGGCTCTAGGAGTCAGATTTCACTTCTCTAAAATCAGCTTGAGAAGGGGAGGTGTATTCGGGACGCTGAATCATGGCTCTTACCAAGTAGGGTTTAAAAAGAAATGATCTCACTATTTCCTGTATCCAGCTTTCAAATTTTGTAAACATATAAAGAAAAAGATTTCCTTTACCTGACCATTATAACTCACAGAGAGTAAGTACCAAAGAATCTTTTTATTGAGTTATCTATGTGCACTATAGCATCATTCAGAAAAGCAGAGCAATGGGTAGCAACCTCAAATTATATCAGCCCCAGCTATTCCTTATTAGAAAATGAGACAGTGGTAAAATTAGGCTCCTTAACTGTCATTCAGTATCTCCATCTATCACTGCCTAGTTTTACAAACCAGAGAGTTACAGGAAGCTAAATACACACACACACACACACACACACACACACACACACACATACATATAAAGGATTAACTTCTAGGCTATTTATAAGAGTTCCACAACCAATCTAAGGAGACTTTCTTACTTTTCCATTTAACCAGAATAATTATCTTAGTTTGCCAGAGTTTCTATCACAAATACCATAAACTGGTTGGCTTAAACAACAGTTTTTTGGCTTATGGTTTTCAGGCTAGAAGAAGTCCAAAATCAAGATATTGGCAAGGCTTGCTTTTTCCCCAAAGACACAGTGTTCTGGTGCTGGCTATGAACAATCCTTGGGGCTCCTTGGTTTGTCTTTCTGTCTGCCATTACATGGTTGTATTCTCTCCTTTCTTCCTGCTCTTTGGATTCCACCAGCTTCTAACTTCTTGCTCTTCCCCATAGCTTTTTCTTTATAAGGCTTCCAGTAATCTGGATTAAGTCCCACCTGGCTCAGTTGGCCATACCTTCATAAAAATAACACCTACAAAAGATTCTATTTACAATGGATTCACAGCCATCAAGACTCAGATTGAGAGTGTGTCCTGACTTGTGGTCAAAACAGCATGGTATTGGCATAAGGATAGATGCACCGACAAAGGGAATTGAATTGAGAGTTCAAATATACACCTTCTCATCTACAGACAACAGATTTTTGGCAAGGTGGCTGAGTCTACTCAACTGGGACAGAAGAGCCTCTTCAACAAATGGTGCTGGGAGAACTGGATATCTATGTACAAAAGAATGAAAGAGGATCCTTATCTCATATCTTGTACAAAAATTAACTCAAAATGGACCAAAGACCTAAACATTAGAGCTAACACCATACAATTCTTAGAAGAAAATGTAGGGAAATGCCTTAAAGATCTTGTGGTAGGAGGTGACTTCCTAGACTTTACACCCAAGCATAAGCAATGAAAGAAGAAATAGATTAATGGGATCTCTTCAAAATTGAATACTTTTGCACATCAAAGGACTTTGTCAAGAAAGTAAAAGGTGCCCCATTCCATCAAGCACCATTACCTACTTTACAGTAATGATATTAATAAATAGTAACCATGCATTCCAGGCATGCAAGGGTGGTTCAACAAAAGAAAATCAATCAGTGTAATACAACACATTAACAAATGGAGAGGGAAAAAATCAAATGATCATCTCCGTAGATGCTGAAAGAACATTCAACAAAATTCAGCATCCTTTTTTGATAAACACTTTGAAAGGTAGGAATTGAAGGAAACTTCCTCAATATGAAAAAGGGCATATATGAAAAACCCACAGCCAGCATAGTACTCAACAGTGAGAGATTGAAAGCCTTCCCCTAATATTGGGAACAAGACAAGGATGCCCACTCTCAGCACTATTATTCAACATTGTGCTAGAAGTTCTAGCCAGAGCAATTAAGCAAGAAAAAGAAATAAAAGACATCCAAATTGGAAAGGAAGAAGTAAAACTGTCATTATCTGCAGATGATATGATACTATACTTGGGAAATCCTGGGAAATTAATGAGAAAGCTCCTTGAGTTAATATACAAATTCAGCAAAGTGATGGGTTACAAGGTTAATGCACAAAAGTTAGTAATGTCTTCTACACTAGTAATGACCTAACTGAAGAGGCACTCAAGAAAACATTCCATTCACAATAACAATTAAAAGAATCAAGTATCTAGGTATAAACTTGACCAAGGATGCAAAAGATCTCTACAAGGAAAATTACAAAATTTTACTAAAAGAAATCAAAGAGGACCTGAATAGATGGAAGGGTATTCTGTGTTCATGGATAGGAAGGCTAAACATTGTTAAGAAGTCAATACTACCCAAATTGTTGTACAGATTCAATGCAATTCCAACAACTTACTTTGCAGGCTTGGAAAACCTACTTGTATCAAATGTAGTTGGAAGGGAAAGGGGCCTCAAATTGCCAAAAACATTCTAAAAAAGAAGAACAAAGTGGGAGGACTTACACTTCCTGACTTTAAAGCCTACTATAAAGCCACAGTATTCAAAACAGCACAGTACTGGCAAAGATAGCTATATTGACCAATGGAATTGAATTGAGAGTTCAGAAATAGACCCCCAGATCTAGGGTCAACTGATTTTTGACAAGGTCCCCAAATCCACTGAATTGGGACAGAACAGTCTCTTCAACAAATGGGGCTGGGAGAACTGGATATCCATACCAAAAAGAATGAAAGAGAATCCCTACCTCACACCCTATACAAAAATAAACTCAAACTGGATCAAAGACCTAAATATAAGAGCCAGTAGCATAAAACTCCTAGAATTAATATAGGGAAACATCTTCAAGACCTAGTAATAAGAGGTAGCTTCTTAGATATTAGACCCAAAGCACAAGCCCTCACTTCATCAAAAATGTGAAGAGGCAGAGAACTCTATGGGAGAAAATATTTGGAAAGAGATTGTTATCCAGCATATATAAAGAAATCCTGTAACTCAACAATAGTACAAACTAGCCCAATTATAAAATGGGCAAAAGATATGAAAAGACATTTTTCCAAAGAGGAAATACAAATGGCTAAAAAATACATGGAAAAAAATGTTCATCTTCACCAGCTATTAGGGAAATGTAAGTCAAAACCACATTGAGATATCTCACACCAATTAGAATGGCTGCCATTAAACAAACAGGAAACTACAAATGTTGGAGAGAATGTGGAGAAATTGTAACTCTTATCCACTGCAGTTGGGATGTGTAATGTTACAGCTGCTGTGGAAGACAGTTTGGCAGTTCCTCAGAAAACTAAATATTGAGTTACCCTATGATCCAGCAATTCCACTACTCAGCATATACACAGAAGGTATGAAAGCAGTGGCACAAACAGACTTTCACACACTGATGTTCATAGCAGCATTATTCACAGTTGCCAAAAGATGGAAACAATCCAAGTGTCCTTCAACAGACAAGTGAATAAACAAAATGTGGTATATACATATGATGGAATACCATGCAGTAGTAAGATGGAATAAGGTCCTGAAATATGTGACAACATGCATTAATCTTGAGGACATAATGCTGAATGAAATAAGTCAGACACAAAAGGAGAGATATTGTATGTTACCACTAATCTGAACTCCCTGAATAATGTTAAATCGGTGTCCTAAAATGTAGAATATAGGGGACTAGAGATAGAAGCTAGAGAAGGGGGAATGATTACCTAATATGCACAGACCTGTTACCAAAGTTGAACTTAAGGCTGTGGGTATGGACAGGGATGATGAGGATTCATTAATGGGATCATAAGTATCAGTACCTTATTGAAGGTGAACATGATTGAAAGGTGTTGTTTAAATGCATGTATCCCACAGATCTGCACTACAAATGTAAATAAGTGCTTGCAGGATTTACTTCTAAGGTATGACACTGGGACAAAGAGTTAACAACAGAATGGTATGTGGGAAAAACTATCTATGGCATACTACGGACTGTATTGGACTAAGATGGTGTGAGACGTTGATTGTTTATCTTGGACAGAATATATTCTATGTGAAATTAGGAACCCCCTATTTAATAAGTCAGGCCATCTGAGACTTGCTTTTATGAAACTTATGGCTGTAAAGGGGAGGCTAAACTTACCTATAATTATGCATAAGAGTCACTTCTGGAAAACCTCTTTTGTTGTTCAGATGTCACCTGTCTCTCTCTAAACCTAACTCTGCAAATAAATTCAATAACCTCCCTTCTACATGCGACATGACTCCCAGGGGAGTGAGTCTCCCTTACAACGTGGGACATGACTCCCAGGAATGAGTCTGGCCCAGACTTCAAAGCATTGAGAGTGCCTTATTGACAAAAAGGGGGAAAAGGAAAGTAACAAAATAAGGTTTCAGTGGCTAAGAGATTTCAAACGGAATGGCTATCCTGGAGGTTACTCTTATGAAAGCTCCAGCTAAATATTCCAAATGGCCACAGTATGCCAAACCCAAATCAACAGTAGTCCCCAAAATCCTAAAGAATATCCAGGTCCCTATTGGAGACTTTATAAAATTTTCACTCACTAAGTGTATTTCTCAGAAACTTAAATTGTACAGAGTGTTCCTATGTCAGAGAAGTCCCAAAACCCAGAGGGCCTCTTCAAGAACATCCACCAGATGTATCCCCCTTCCCCATAATGCCAACATCCCTTTTCAATATGAGCAAGTTAGGGTGGTCACTGCTGAGATATCTCTGAAGATTAAGACATTGATCAAACAAGAGTGAGGAATAGCAACAGACAAAATAGGATTTAACAAAGGATTATGAATATTGAATCTTTATATTATTTTTAGCCTCTAGAGTATTAGAACAGCTAAAAGGAAATAACTGAAATGGTAGAACAGTAATCCACAACATTCTTTGACATTTTCTCTATAACTACTTGTTAAATTGTGCTTTGAAAGTTATCAATTTTCTGTATATCTATTTCACTATAAAGAAATAACTGAAATCATGGAACTGTAACCCATAATACTCTTTGCAATTTGTTCTATAACTACTTGTTCAATTGTACTTTGAAAGTTATCACCTTTCTGTATATATCCTATGTTTCACAATAAAAAATGTTTAAAAAAATAGTAACCATGACAGAAGAAAAATTTTTAATTTGGTACCTAGTGTATGTGAATCATTACACATATATGATTTTTAATCCTTACTAAACTCAGTAAGATGAGTAGAACAATGCCCATTTTACAGATGAAGAAACAAACAACCCTCAGAAAAGATTACTTAATCTTTCTAAGAAAACAGTCATCACACAGTAGGTGAAGCAAGTATTCAATTGCTAACCTGTATCTCCAAAGACCATGCTCTTTCTGTTTTGCCTGCTGTTCCAGTTTGCTAATGCTGCCATTATGCAAAATACCAGAAACGGATTGGCTTTTATAAAGGGGGTTTATTTGGTTACAAAGTTACAGTCTTAAGACCATGAAAATGTCCAAATTAAGGCATCAACGATAGTGTACCTTCATTGAAGGAGGGCCATTGGCATCCAGAAAACCTCTGTTAGCTGGGAAGGCACATGGCTGGTGTCTGCTGTTCCCAGGTTATGTTACAAGTCCTCTCTCAGTTCCTGTGCATTCTTCAAAATGTTGCTCTCGATGTGCTTTGTCCTCTCTTAGCTTCTACAGAGCAAACTTTGGACTAGCATAAGTCTGCTTTCAATGGTTGTCTCCAAAATGTCACAGCTGCTCTGAGTTCCTTCTTACATCAGCTCTTTATATGGCTCCAGTGATTTAATTCAGACCCATATCCAATCAGAGGTCTTGCCCATAGTTGATTGAGTCACATCTCCATGGAAACAATGAATAGGTCCCAACCTAATCAACACTATTATGTCTGCCCCCAAAAGATTGCATCAAAGAACATGGTGTTTTGGAGGACACAATACATCCAAACTGGCGCACCTGCCAATCTGGTAAAAGTAAAGGTAGAAATCCCAATTAATTCATCTTCATATCTCCAAGGATGGCATACTGCCTTTGTTTAAAATATTCTTGAATATTAGGAATATCAAACTAAGACATTCTGGTGACACATATATTTTGTGGCACAAGAATATTTTCTTGAATCTAAGTCATGTAGAATTGGTAGTTTTTTCTTCCAACTTGCCTATAGGTAGTTTTCTATTCTATTCAAATAAGTTTTTTTGTTTATCCTGGAAATAAACTCATTTTTCCTGATGACCAAGATTTTACTTGATACATTATATAATCACCAATGTATTTCCTAGGGTCTGATGTAAGCCAGGGGTTACAAACTTAAATGCCAACAGGATCCACACAGACAATGAAATTTAGTGTAGCGGACAACATATAAAATGACAAATGAGAATGGATGCTTGGCTTCAGTATGATGATGGTTGTGAAAGACAGAAGGCAATCCCAATCAAGAAGCATCAAAAACTTTTCAACTCCAGGCATATATTTTTGTGTGAGTATGTAAAGCTCAGCATTACCTGTGTACGTCAAACTCAGTATTCATGTTTGTTGGGAGATGCCCAAAATCCACAATTTTATGTGAAATCTCATGATTTTTTAAATGTTGCTATCCATCCTCTATTTAAAACTCTGCTTGGGCCAACAATGCAAAAAACACTGTTTGAGCCAGCAATGTGAAGCCAAAACCCTGTGCTGAACCTGACATGTGGGCTGCCAATTTGTGACTGTGACATGGGAACTGTGGAAGGGTCTCCTCATCAGTGCCTTATGTTTACTAAACATTGTTCCCTAGGATCACTCCCTTGGCAGCAAGCCAGCATGCCAGGAGCCAGAGGTGATCCTCTGCGGTTTTAATTAACTTCTTTTGGTTATGGGAAAAGAGCAAAAGATCTAGATCTGAGATGATGGCTTCTTAGATGTACAATCTCCTTGTCTTTCAGTGACCTAGGTTATGACATACTTCTCTGTGCAGTTTTTGTTTCAGGATGTATTGGCACGAATCTAGGCCATGACTAGATTTTTGTGAATTTTTTGCATTATCCAAGAATCAAACAAAACAGGATCAAAAAATTTTTAAATGTAGTAATTATTAAAACACATTACTTTTTCACATCCGATTAGTTCAAAAATGGCCAGAATACACTGAGAACATATATGAAAATTCTCAGCCCTGGGGGCGTCTTCTTGGAAAGTCTGAGACTAAAATAGGAAATGTTGAATGAAAGTGTCTTCTCAATCATAGGAATACTACAATACATAAATGATTAAAATAAGTCTATAAAGCATTTTATTTCCTTTAATAATAATAGGGTTATTTTCAGGTTTGTCATACAATTCAACTGCCAAGCATAGTGGCAAGTTACCAACTTTGCTTAATATCCTAACTGATCACAAGACATTGTGCTTCCCTTAATTAAGATTTAGAGAGAGAATAAAAATATACAATCTCATCAAAATGCAAGAAATTTGCTGACTGTCTTCTTTTAAATATGTGACTCCAGCTACAAAGGAAAAATTATTAAGGAAAGGAAATCAAGGGAAGAATTCCATTTAATTTAACAAATATTATTTGAGTACTGTACCTTATGCCTACTCTAATGAGCACTGCATTTGTAAAACATAAAGAATTAAGAGTCTGTGAATTAGAGAGCTGATAATAGCAGTGGGGACTCCTTTTTCAAAACTACCTAAATAATAATACAGAGTAGAATATTAGTATTATGAAGATTCAAAGATGAAAGGCAGTTTGCATTCAATTGGAAGGCTGAGGAGGTTTTTGGGCGCCTGGAAGAAGTCAAATATTAACAACTGAGTGTGAAGACCAAATTCATAGTTCATTAAAATGTGTTAAGCCTATATTCTAGGAGAATGGTAGGACCTTTAGTTGAAGCAAGAAACTCTGGGGGATGAGGAGATTCGGAAGGAGAATTTTGTTTTGGGCCATGATGAATTTTAGGGCTCAAGCAGGCCTCATTAGTGTAGGCTTCCAAAGGGTCTTTGGAAATGGCCTTACGAAAGAAAGTCTTAAGAAGCAATTAAAGTGGAGGGGAACCATGAAAAAATGCATTTTGACAGAAGCCTTAGGAAGGGAAGATTGCCAGAAGAATGTGGGGCTCAAATTATATCGAATAATGTCACATACTGTAGAGAATTCAAAAACAGTGGCGCTGACTTGTTTTTTTGCAAAGAAAGGGTGAGCTTTGAAAAGTAATTTCAGCAAAGCCATGGAGAAAAAAATTAGATGTCAAGGGACAAGTTATAGATAGGAGGAGGAATAGCAGTGAGGAAATGACAGCCAACCATTTTTAGAATTTTGGCATGGAAGGAAGTTTTTTACACTGAACTATTAAAAAGGTAAGGAGAAGGCTTTGTTTTCTTTTTATAGGAGAGGGAAGATATAGTGGAGGGAAATTGAAAATACTAAAAGGAATAACTTATGGAAAGGGATTCTGAACAGAATGAAATTCTTGGAGGAAATAAGGTTGGAAGAGACTGGTTAAAGGAGATTTCTTCTAAGACTGGGGGGAAGGAAGTGAGGGGGGCATGAATTTAGAAAATAAAAAAGAAATCTGAATAGAGATTGGAAAGTTAGCAACACTCAGGCTTCTAGACTCATGTCTAGATGGAATGGAGTTATCTTAGAGAAGTGAAGGTGACAAGGGTGATGGAGATCAGAGCAGAGGGAGTTAGAGGCTTGAACACAATTAAGAGGTTTATAGTTGCTGTTATAAGAAGTATGATAGAGTTTCAGCAAAGAGTATAATTTCTTCAGTACATTATTACCTGAGTAGTTATTTTCTCTCTTGTTTATCTTTTCTTTCTCCAAAGTGTAAGCTCCTTAAGAGCAGGTCTCAGGAGTGTGTTACTCAGAGCACTTAGCATGGTTCAATGCTTATAGCAAATCAGAATTACTTTTATCTGCTAAATCACTTAAAATATGATGCACATCTCTTTCAGATACTATTAATCTCAACTAGAGCCAAATGGGAATATTTTGTGGTTATACCCTAAAAGAGAAACAATAAATTTTTAAAAGCAAAAGATTCTCTAACTCATTACAGTAGAATATTGTCAAGCTGTCAGATTTTTGTTGTTGTTTCTTCATTTTATTTTATTTTATTTTATTTTATTGTTTTATTTTATTTTATTTTAGTTATTTGTAAGAAATTCAGAACCATTTGAGGTTATAATATTTTCAGCCTGGTATTGTTATTTACTTATTTTCTTATACATAAGTCCAACTTACCCCTTAGGAACCATTAGCAACCAAAGGCAAAGCAAGGGTTATTTTCTGGTTTAAAGAATGTGCATACAATAGGTTTTCTAAAAGGAGAATTTAATTAAAGAAGAACATCCTCCACTTATGTGGCCAGTTCTCATTTAGAAAAGATAATTTGAGTCAAAGAGGGACCTAAACCAAAGTAGCAGTACCCACATGTTTTCCCATGTTTGGACCAAAGAGGAATTTGAGGGAAACATGTTCTTTTCAGGGGAGTAGAAATTGTCCCAACTCATCCTCCAAATGAATAACTATGTTGCATGTTCTTAGTCCGCTCATTATACGTCTGCTTTGGAATGACTTTTCATGAAACACCACCTCAAAATTTCTTTATCGGTAATGTCTGAAGGAGAGAAAGAGAGAACAAGAGAGATAAGAAAGGGAAAAGTAGATTAAATGTTTCCCATTATTTGCTCCTATTTTTGAGAAATGATGGAGCTAAATTTCCAGTCTTCAGTCAGTAAGTTTTTCACATAATATTGAGTAGACAATCAGGGCATCAGTTTTCTCACCTTTCCTAACTCTTCCACACCTTCCTCCCAACCCATATCTCACCTTTTATTTCCCAACATAAATATAGCCTTATATGAGTTCCATTGTGATGTATCTGTGTTTATCTGTGAATATGCAATTTAATAATGATGTATAAAACAAAAGACCGTTAAAATGCAGTGGTTTGAAAATTCATTCCCACAGATCTGAGCATTGGTTGGGGTAGCTCTGCAGAACCCTGTACATGTGGGGTTCAGGTTGTGATTACAGTTCTCTCATCCTTTTTGGACCTATAAATTAGCCAGGGTATATTCTTCCTGTGGTGATGCCAGAGGTACAGGGGTGTAAGTTCCACTATGCAATCATAATTTAAGCACTTGTTTTTACCCTGTCAAGTCATATAACATTGACCAAAGCAAATTACACAATCAAGCTCCATGCAAAGAGAGCAGAGAAGTACACTCCAACTTTTGTTGGAGGAACTACAGAGTTACATGTTAAAGAGTATAGATATATAGAAAAATGACAGTTTGGGTCAATAATTCAATATAATAAAGCCAACTTCTGATTTTAGAACTCTCACACAATGATTTACACTTTATCAAATTTTGTTTCCCTTTTCTTTCTCAAGTTTTTTTTTTCTTTTTCTGTGCAACTTTTGAGGTGGAAAGAGGAACTGACAGAGTGAAAATATCCAAAGGAAGAATATTGCCATTTTTTTTAATGAGTACTCATCATATAATATAGTAGGAGATGCTGAGTATAATAGACCATCCTTAATCTATTCTACTTAGAGACTATATTACTGCCATATTAATTTTTTTTCAGTTTTGAGAATTTAGAGAGCAATCTTATCCACTTTCCCTTACCTTAGATAATTGATATTACTCTTAGCATCAGTCAAATCAATTAATATTTAACTTACTTAAGAGTATAATATTAAATAAGACATTAAGGTAGAATTTGGGGAAAAGTATTTTTTTAAAATACTTGTAAAACAAATAGTCTGCTTGAAATAATGGATTTAAGTGAAATTGAGTTAAATGGGACACCTTATATTGCAAAACTGATGAGTAGCTTTTTTCTGCATACCATGAATCATGAGCTCTTCAACTCTCTGTCACGTTCAAGGGAAGTGCTGAAAAATTACTTCAGATAAAGAAAACAACCTCAAAATAAAATAACACTCCACTTTAGGTGGTATATGGGGTCAAAATTGTAATGCCAAAAACACATTAAAAATTGATGAGTAAATCCTTTTTTATTCTACATGATCTATATTGTTGGCTGATTATAAATTAGTCGAAAGACCAATTCTTTACATAAAAAATTTATGTTTAAAAAAGTATTTGTATCAAAGCATAGAAATCTAGGAATCATTCCTGATTTAATCAAACCTTGATAATATACACCAATCCCCTAAAGTTTACACAGAAATAAGTAAATATAGCCAGAGTGATTGTAATTGACATGACCAGGGATCATCACCAAGAGGATTTACATAAACTATGGTATACCACACTATCATATGTCATGCAGCCATTAAAATTTATGGATATTGATTTACATACACATTCACATATAATAAATAATGCATGGGAGAAATTCAGGAGAAAATTGCTATGGATGATATATTTGATTATGTTTGCATCAAAAACATTCTAGTCAGGAAACAGAAACACACCAATTATTTGAACATAGAAAACTTAATCTAAATAACTGTTAATTGAGCATAAAGTTGTTGACAATAAAGTGTCATGGAGGTAGCAATTGTAGGAGGCAGTTTCCAGTGCTTGGTCTGGGGAAATGAAAGGAAAGAAAGTAATTACTAAAACTTAGAGGCTTGTCAGAGGGACTATGAGGATCGAAGCTCAGACCTCTGAGGGGATGGCACATTGACCAGAACAAATTATACAGTCAAGTGCCACGCAAAGAGAGCAGAGAAGAACACTCCAACTTTTGCTGGAGGAACTACAGAGTTCTGCTAAATGCTGCTGGTGTCCTTGAGCTGAGGAGGGCTCCACAGGACTTAGGACCCTAAACCTGAAGGGGGATCCCTGTCCAGCTGGTGCTTGGGTGTCTGAGGAATAATGAGGCTGGCTCTGCATGTGTTGGAAAAGCCACAACAGAATTAAGCGGCTGCTACAGGAAGGAATTACCTCTGCCCAGGTGAAAAAGCAATGCTATGGTGGTACTTTCAGAAGAAAGAAACTAACACAAATCAACAGGGCACAAACAGAAAGAAGCAAATCCCTTTTTCCTATTCAAGTTTTTTCATCTCCCTCTCACACCCTTATTGATGGAGCCTGATAGGTAAGCAGCTGGTAAGCAGAAATGTAGTCTACAGAGGTCTAGCCCCAGCCACATGATACATTCAAGAAGGCAGGCTTAGGAGTTGAGAGATTCCCACGGTCGATTGCTTAGGTAAACTATTCGAGCAAGTGACTGCGCGTATAAATAAGTGACCAGTGAGAAGAGTCCCCACCACTGCCAAAACTGGGTGGATGGAGGCACCTCACTCAATCACAACTCTGGTGAGATCCAGAACGTCAGGTTTAGACCATCCATTGCTATATTACTGTAATTCATTGCCTTGAAATGATATCATCTCTAACCTAAATACAACATTCTACAACTTCAGTCAGTTTTCATTTGTCTGTCCCCAAGGTAATCCCCCAAGCCTTTGGCTGTTATATTATCCTAAGAAGAATGATATATTACACCATCATTGGCTGCACACAAATTAGTGTTAATTACTTTATTGGATGCTCTTAACAGGAACCTGGTTAAAAGCTGGTTTTGAGAGTGGGAACAACAGACATATGCTAGACAATAATATGAAATAATTAGAATAAGCAAACTCATAGTCACAATCTGGAATACAAGTTTCCAGGGTGTGAGGTGGGGATAGGGAATGGGGAGTTAATGCCTAAATTGTACAGAGTTGCTATTTGGGTTGATTGCAACATTTTGGAAATAGATGATGGTAAAGATAATGCCTCATTGTGAATTTAATTAACAGCACTGAAGAATATATTTGAATACAGTTAAAAGGGGAAATTTTAGGTTGCATACATGTTACTAGAATTAAAATTAATAAAAACAAAAGGCCTGTAAGAGTCTCCTCCTGAATGCCTCTTTGTTGCTCAGATGTGGCCCTCTCTCTCTGGCTAAGCCAACTTGAAAGGTGAAATCACTGCCCTCCCCCCTACGTGGGATCAGACACCCAGGGAAGTGAATCTCCCTGGCAACGTGGAATATGACTCCCAGGGAGGAATGTAGACCTGGCACCGTGGGACGGAGAACATCTTCTTGACCAAAAGGGGGATGTGAAAGGAAATGAAATAAGCTTCAGTGGCAGAGAGATTCCAAAAGGAGCCAAGAGGTCACTCTGGTGGGCACTCTTATGCACACTTTAGACAACCCTTTTTAGGTTCTAAAGAATTGGGGTAGCTGGTGGTGGATACCTGAAACTATCAAACTACAACCCAGAACCCATGAATCTCGAAGACAGTTGTATAAAAATGTAGCTTATGAGGGGTGACAATGGGATTGGGAAAGCCATAAGGACCAAACACCACTTTGTCTAGTTTATGGATGGATGTGTAGAAAAGTAGGGGAAGGAAACAAACAGACAAAGGTACCCAGTGTTCTTTTTTACTTCAATTGCTCTTTTTCACTCTAATTATTATTCTTGTTATTTTTGTGTGTGTGCTAATGAAGGTGTCAGGGATTGATTTAGGTGATGAATGTACAACTATGTAATGGTACTGTAAACAATCGAAAGTACAATTTGTTTTGTATGACTGCGTGGTATGTGAATATATCTCAATAAAATGATGATTAAAAAAAAAAAAAAATGTAATTATAGCAATTTTCGCATATTTGGGATAAAAATCCTTTATTCAGTATGTAATATGCAAATGTTTTCTCCGAGTCTGTGGCTTGTCCTTTCATTCTCTTAGCAATGTCTTTTGTAGGGCAAAAGCTGTTAATTCTGAAAAAGGCTGATTTATTATTTTTCTCTTTTATGGATTTTGCTTTTGGTCATCATATAAAAAATTCATTGTCAAAAAAAAAAAACAAAAAAAAAAAAAAAAACAAAAGGCCTGTACAACACAAAGAGTGAACCCTATTGTAAATGATGGACTATAGTTTATGGTACAATTATAAAAATTCTTTTTCATCAATTGCAGCAAATAATACCACACTAATGCAAGGTGTGAACAATAGGGTGGTATATGGGAACTCTCTATTTTATGCATGATTTTTCTGTCAACATACAACATCTCCAATAAAGAAAAAAAAGAAAACAAAATATGAGGGAGTTATGAGGATGAGCTGAAAAGAGACGGAAAGTCTGTGAAAAGTGAGTCAAAATGCAGGGCTAACAAACTTCACTGTCTTCAAATTATGCCAAGATATAATAACAAAATAGCATTCAAATCCAGATTCAACCCAATCTCACTAGACTCCACGAACCTATTTTACTCTGGAATTTGGTCACATTTAATATTGCTTAAAAGAGTATTCCATGTGGAATTCATAAATTATTTTTGTAGATAAGTTTTTTCTTTACAACTTTAGCCTTTTCTTTTCTCTGTCATCAGCAATGTTAGATTAACCTTGGAATAACATAAGACATTGGTAGATATAATAATTGTTAATTGGAACATCTTGGAAAGGTAATAAGAATAGGCTTACAATATGAGCTCGGTTTGAAGTTGGGTGAATACGAAAACAGCATGTTTCTCAAAATGCTCTGCCTGAAAATCTGAATTCAGTGTTAAGTACCTAACTACCAACAGTAGGTATATAGTGGAGTTGGAGAATCAAGAAACAACCACCAAAAGTGATTATGGGAAAAGAGAGATAAAGAAATTTTTAAAATGACACAAAAAATACACAGATACATATTAGTGAAAAAATGACTGTGGGAATGGTCAGAAAGAGAAGAAACGTAAGTGGGTGGGTAGGGGCGAGAAATATCTAAAGTAGTATTAGAGTACATTTTTAAAAGTACAACAATTAAAATGAAAAAGGACATTCATATCCTTTGCCCAGTAATTTCATGATAGTGAGAGCTGTTACATAACATAATAGTCTCTCTAGGCGGGAGGTACAAGCATATTTACTAAAGTATTTAAAATTGTATGGGAAAATCAATTTTAAAAAATTCTGCTGGGAGAAATAATTCATTGGCAATATCAACTTGACAAAATGTTTCCAGTTTCTAACTCCATAGGGCCAGAGAAGATTCTTATCTTTATTCTCTGCTTATATATGTTTAATTAGCATCTTCTGAGCTTTAACGATAGCTAAAAAATGGGAAAGATAGGGTCAATATTCTCAAGAAAATAGAAAGGCTTTTAAAAATTACGTAATTTTAATTCTTAAATCACAAATGAAAACTTAAAGACCAATAAGGTTAACACAAAACCTAATATATCTTCATTCCTAAAATCTTTTTTAGGCAGGAATGTTATGTTATTGATCCTTTTATTTTCTAGCAGGTATTCTCATGTGATAAGCCACCTACCTAAAGGAAGCAGTATTGGCTTAGGAAATATTTTTTAATCCAAAAATTAGAGACTGCCTGCTCTGCTTCCATCATAGAGACTTAGTGAGGATGAAATGGATGATTCAATACTGGAGCTATCCAAATCTTAAAATATCTCTCACAGGGCTTGGGCCAACTTTATCTAATGATAGAAGAAAGACACACCAAAACATTTCAGAGACAAACAAAATTTAATACATGATTAAGTATTCCTAAAGGTGACATGTGCAGAAAATACCATAGGGTGTTGGAAAAACGGAAAGTCATTAAAGACTGAACTAGATAGGATTATACAACTTCCCACATGACCCACTCATTGCCTTAAAATGCATCCTTCACTCTATCCTAAATCTTCCTTGCTACATCTTCAACAGTTGTTTTTTTTTTTTTTTTTTTCATTTGTTTTGTCCCCAGAGCAATCCTCAAAGCACTTTGCTATTTTTGAGTCATTCTTCAGCATTCCTGCCTGAAATCTTCTCTAGCTTTTTGTTCAGCTCTCAGAATATAGCTCAAAATGTCAGGAAACAAAGGTCTAGCTAGGCATTCTTTACTTTTACTAGTCCCATATGTTGTAGTGAGAGAGTCACTGTTCTTTTCCACTCCTTAAATTCTATAATTCTCTGATTTGCAAGACAACTGTCTGAAAAACTCTTCATGTACTTCATGAGGCAATTCTGTCCCACTCCTTAGTGATTGTCCTTTCTTCCCATCAGCAAAGCCTTTTAAATCCCTACTCTACATCCTTGTTGCCTCAGTTCCCTTCTCCATCCCCTTCCTAATGCCACCACTTTCAGTATTCTACTCACTGGAAGGAAAGCACTCAGCCAGTTTTGAAAATTGTCTCAAGTTTCTCCATAGATATCTCATTATGTGGTATTCCAAATACATTTACTCTTTGCTAACTGAATGTTGTTCTTTGGATTATATTTAAGGTGCAATGACCTTAGTCAAAACTAAACAAATATATCTGTTTCCCAAGGAGTGCTGTAACCCCCTTTCCTATATTAGTTTATATAAATGAACTCTCCTTGTGCTTTTAATATAGAATGATGAGCCATAACCATGACTTAATCTGTACTATATAAGTAAAATCAATAAAATATTCTTGTAAGGCTATTGTACTAGAATCCCCAAATAAGTTGATGGGGGTAGGGGTTATGGGGTATGGAGATATTGGGGGAATCTTGAAGGAGATGAGAATGAACCAGTAAGAGACTCTGGATGGATCCACAAGGCTCAGATTAGTTAAAAAAGCAAGATTTCCTCTGTGTATCTACATTTTCCCTTCCTTTCAAGGGCAGTTCAAATCCCACCTTCTCTTAAAGTTCTTTTCCAAAGTCACTACTCTCCACCATTGGCCCCATTCTCCTCCAAACTTTGTTTCTAATCTCCTGATTAGGTACTTACATAGAAGGCAACAAATATTTACAACCATCTTGTAAAATACATGTATACTCTCACCCTTACCAAATGGAAAGCAGAGAACATTGTGCATAGCTCTGTATACCCTCAGGACCCAAGACTGAAGTATGTGTACCAGCACTGCTCCATAAATATGAAGTGGGAAGAAATGATGGTTAAAATGGTAAGATGCAGAACCAAACACAAGACAGTTCATCCATAAGTTGTGCTGTTCATTTCCTAACTAATACTTTTAATTTGCTATTAAAAAATGTTTTGGGATTGTTCTGAGCACCAAATGAGATAATAAATATATATTTCTTAATACAATACCTGGCACATGGTGTAGCCTCAACAGATATTAGTTATTGCTATAATTATCTCTGGGCTTGTACTACTTGAATGCAGAAGGGATGCTTTTTTACTTGTATATACACAGGCACTAAGAATAATATCTTACACAAAGTGGGAGCTCTGAAAATATTTCTGAATGTAATAGAGTTGAATTTTTGATAAAGATGCTGCAAAAAATGTCATATGCTTGACTTCAGAATAAAATAATTGATCAAATTTTCCTGAAGCAAATGCCAGGAGACATTCTGCTTTGGTTGTAATAAAATTTCATTGCAAATGCACTGGTAGGAATCACAGTGAAATATCATGTAGTCTAGAGACCAAATGGGACAAATAAGCAGTAAAAAAGGAAATGATAAGGTAATATTCTGGACACAGTTCTAGAAAAGGAAAATCCTCTGTTTTCAAGATATAACATGTATACCTTCATCCTTATTCTCATATGACCTATTGAAGACTGTGTTACATTTAATCAGAGGTTTGTTGTTTTGTTTAGTGTTTTGGGGGTTGGGGGAAGTATTGAGTAAAAACAACTTGAGATAGTTTAGAATACATGATGTGGGTAGAGATGGACAGTTACTATTGTGTTCTTTTTTTTTTTTCTGACCATTGTTTTTAATTTATGATTTCAAGTTGAACATAAAAGAAGCCTATAACACCACTTCTTCTCTGGCCTCAACCAGGAATATCTTAAAGAAATGAAGGTCTTTGCAAGACAAGAGCACTCCAATGCTGGCTGCCCTCAATTAGCAATCAGATATGTTCTGCAAACTGTGCTTCCCTAATTCAGGCAAACACCCTACTGATTTATAATGATAGTGTGAAAAGCTGAGGCAACCGTAAGATTGTCTTGGTAGTAGAGATTTACAAAGTTACCTGATGGGTAAACTTTATTACTATGTGATGCTAATTGGGATTCAAAAATGGTGACATTTCTTTAAAAGCATCTATCAGTGATGGTCCCCCAGAAACAGTTTTTCTTGATGTCCACATTTTATTCATTTATTTTAACTTTTTAAACAGATGCCAAGGTTATAAACTGACTCTTGATAATCCACAAAAGTATTATCTTCCAATAACCTCAGCAGTAATTAAGCAGGAGAGATAAATATTTTATATCCCTTCTTATTGGTTTGTATAGTCTTTTACTTTTCTGGCTCCTAACACTCACAACACAGCAGGAGATTTTATAAGCCAAATGTTTCATACCCTCCCCCTTCTTACCATAGAAAGAAGGACCATATAAACTTTGGAAGAAAGAGAACTGGTGAGCAACTTAGCTCTAGGGGAGGATAATGTGAATACTTAGGTTCAAAGCAGAAAGAATTCAAAGCAGAAGTGTGCATGTTTGCAGAGCAGGAACTCTTCTGGGTCAGGTTTCCACAGTGTGGTTTCATAGCTGTTATGTTAATGTGTGATGAATTCTCAATACATCCTTTAATGTGACAAAGGAAGGAAGACATATTTCAAAGTTAAATGATGTTTGAGAATTCTTTATTCTACTGTTTCTTCAATAGCATAAATGTAGAAGAAGTGGTTTGGTAGGACAACTTTAAATGTTGAAGGAAGCAGCCTGAGAGGCAAATAACCTGGGATTTAACATCTTCCTCTTACAAATGCACATAGGTAACCCATGTTTAGTTCATATCATCACAAAACTTTTTTCTGAAAGCCTCAAGATACACAGTGCCCATTGAGAGTGTTGAAACACACACATGCAAAAGGTAGAAGAAACCTAGTGTGATTATGTCCCAAACCCACTTCCCTTTGACATCTAAATACATAGGTCCAAATCGAGAGAGCAAGCGAGCAAGAGAAAGAGAGAACATGCAAGAATATCTAAGAAGATGGATGGGAAAAGGCCTTAGTGTCACACCTTTAGTCATTCTAGTTAAATCACTATTGTAAATGGCCATGAGTTGTTTCCAGAAATGTTGTCACCTTTCATTCTAAGGTTGGGCTGATCATACCAATGGGAGGCTGCAAACACGTGAAGACTACCAGCATAAAAATAGAAGATTTTTAAAAAATCCATCAGAGAGGCTAAACCTACTTATAATTGTGCCTATGAGTCACCCCCAGAGAACCTCTTTTGTTGCTCAGATGTGGCCTCTCTCTCTAAACCCATTCTGCAGGTGAACTCACTGCCCTCCCCCCCGATGTGGAACTTTACTCCCAAGGGTGTAAATCTCCCTGGCAATGTGGGACATGACACCGGGGATGAACCTGGCCCTGGCATCATGGGATTGAGAAAGCCTTTTTGACCAAAAGGGGGAAGAGAAATGAAACAAAATACAGTTTCAGTGGCTGAAAGATTTCAAACAGAGTTGAGTGGTCACTCTGGAGGGCATTCTTATACATTATATAGATATTCCTTTTTAGTTTTTAGTGTGTTAGAATAGCTAGGTACCTAAAACTGTTGAACTGCAACACAGTAGCCTTGATTTTTGAAGACAATTGTATAACTATGTAGCTTACATGGTGTGACTGTGTGATTGTGAAAACCTGGTGGCTCACACTGCCTTTATCCCGTGTATAGACAGATGAGCAGAAAATGTGAACAAAAATTAAATGAATAATGGGGGATAGGATGTTTTGAGTGTTCTTCTTTACTTTTATTTTTATTCTCTTTTTTTTTTTTGGAGTAATGAAAATGTTCAAAAATTGATTTTGGTGATAAATGCACAACTAAATGATGATACTGTGAACAATTGATTGTGCACTCTGGATGACTGTAGGGTATGTGAATATATCTCAATAAAACTGAATTGAAAACAAAACAAAACAAAACAAAAATATCCAGCAGAGAAAACAACGTTAGAGGTGATATTTTGTCTGAGAGCCCTTTTGGTGCAGTAGGAAGAAAAGAAAATTAATAACAAAGACTTACTTTGACCATTTCAACCAGTGGCCTTTCAGCACCTCCTCCCCTGCCTACAGTAGACCTATCGTCATCCTCTCACTGGCTTCAGCCTTCAGATCTCTTTCCATATATGTGCCTGTTAAAACCCTCTTCATGATCTCTTTTGCAGAAGTGGTTGAGTTATAAAGATCCTCACAAGGGAATCTTTACAGAATTTCCTTAAGGCAAAGTATAGTTCACCTAAGAGTGGAAGCAGACATACCAATTGCTCTGCATAGTAAAATAAAATGAATGATGAGATCCCCTTGGCAGGAGAAGATGGGGATTTGCATGTCTGCTTGCTTGATTGCTTGTTTATTAATTTGTGGGTGACATGTCGGAAGATTAAAGAGTGGTGGTGAGAGAAAGGTCTGGAGAGAAAACACGAGTGAGCACAGGGGAGTGTGAAAAGAATCTTAATAAATGGATATCAGTATTCAAATTTCCACAGTTCTTAAAGCTGGAGTTAGCAGCCATTTTATTTGGCTCAACAATCAAACAATAGTGACCTCAGAAGCTTGGAAGAGTTATGGTCATTTGGATTATATTATAATTTATAGAAAATTATTGACAGAGAAATACAAATTGTGTTAGGTTTCTTCAGAGTAGTCAGGTTTTGTTTTCGTTTTTCTTACTCCTTTTCTCTACTTACCTCTTAAGTTATTTCAGTTTGTCTTATTCTCCACATTCTCGCTAGTAGATTTCTTCTATTCCCATGCCTTTCCCAACCATTCATTAGAAACAAATCTCCAACAGAATACATGATCTACCCCTCCCCACATTTTCAGTCTCTGTGCATGATACACTCTGCTTTGTTTCTGATGCAACCACCTTGAGTTTTTCTGTGTATTTAAAAAAAATCTTTCAGTGCAATATGCACCTTCCCATGTCAGCTACTTTGTACATGCTATTTTTTTTCCTGCTGCTTTTTATAGCTAATTCTAGGAAAATTCTAGATCTGTCCTTCAGACTTCAACTTAAATGTCAATTCTTAAGGGCAGGAGCCCCTTGACCCACCTGAAGAGGTCAGATCTTTCCACAATATGATATCTCATCATCCCATACTTCATAGCATTTATCACAATTGTAATTCATTAGGTAGATGACTAATTGTATGATCTACTTTTCCCTATAACACTGTTATGAACAGATAAATTTAAAAATAAAATGTGACAAGATTGGGGCTATGTTCTTTAAATTATTAGCATTTAACAGATATCCCCTTGTCATTTAAAACCAAGCTGAAGTTCAAGTTATGCCTTTAGAGATTTCTATGACAATCTCAGGAGCAACGACTCTTATCCCTCGAATTTCAAGCACACACTTGTAAAAATACATATCGTTTATTGTGTTCCTTATAGTTTTATGTGTACATCTTGTCTCAAGTAAATTATATATGCATTGAGAGCAGTGACAGTGTCTTTCTTATATTTCTTTTATCTGCCACAATGCTCAAAATACAACAGGTATTCAATATGTATTTATTGGTGTATTGACTGAAATTGAGGTCTTTCTCAATAAGTAAGAAACATGAGCTCATACTTGCACGTCAATGCCTCACAATGTAATAGGTAAGCTATTTACAAATCACTTGAACGTTGCTATTTTTAATAGCAACAACAAAATCTTTGGCTAGAACCTGTAACATTATTCATTGGAGCCTTACAAATGAAAAGTTATGATTTTAAACATAAAACAAAAATTGTATATCTCTGCAACCAGTTTGACAGTTGCTATTACCCTGCTTTACTCTCTCACACTTGGAAATATTACTGTAAAGGATTCAGTATTTCAGGCTCCAACTTGAAAATATTCAGAGAAACTGCTTATTAGATGTTTCAGGAAACCGTTCACCAGACTTTCAAGCCTGAATGTTGAAATCCTTGACATTCCCACCTGAATCTCTCTAGGCATGTCCGAATTAACCTATTCAAGGTCAAAGACATCCTTTTCCTAAATCTAACTCCTAAATATGCTCCTTTTCCTATAATTTTTATTTGGCTGTGTAGGACCACCCTCCACATAGTCCCCGAAACACAAAATTCTTTCAATTCATTCTAGATTCTTCCAGCTTTCTTTCATCCACTCAACAAGCTCCACAGAGTCTACCATGTAAGTATTTCTTGAACTTGTCTTCTCCTCTTTATTACCTTTCCTATTAGCTTCAATCAAGATCTCATCATCTTTTCACTGTACCACCTCACTCTTACCTTGCTCCTTTCCAAAGAACCTTCCACACAGATGCTGAAGATCACTGAAAAGCAGTTGAGATTATGCCCATCTTCTGGTTAAAGTCCTTCACTGACTCCCCACGTCAACACTGCAAAAAATTTCAGCTCCTTAGTGCTGTGTACGTAAACATCTACAGTGTCAGCTCCTGAAATCCCACCTCCCCAGCTCTTACTTTACCAACTATACATGGAACCTAAAGATTCCCAACTTTGTCTCACTTCTCATACTCTTTGCATCCACTGTCCCTTCTAGTGAAATGCTATAGATACCATCTGCAATCTCACTTGTCAAACCAGAAAAATGCTACACTCTCTCTCAGAATAAGTAACCTCTTTCAGGCAGCTTTTATTGACCTGTCAAATAATTCTAATTATTTTATTCTTTGAGCCATTTCTGGTTATTGTATTTTTTGATAAATGCTGTGTCAAATGATACATTGATTCTTTCAGCACAAAGCACTCTGTCCTATACTAGAAGATTCTCAAAAAAAATGATAATTAAAAAAAATTAATTGCTCTGACTTAAATTTAGCCAACTGTATAATGCTAGAATGTTTTAAATAGAAGAGGTAGCGAGCAGGTGCAATCACTTTATTGATGCAGGTAAAGTGAAAGAGATGGAATAAGAAAGTTATACGACCCTACATTCTCTCTAATTTTGTCTAAATTTATAACCATTAGATATATCCTTTTAAGAAAAATTTTGCATCCTGAGTTTGCCCAAAGATCAGAATTATTGGTGACTTACACTCTCCAGCAAAATTCATACATCAGAAAACAGAAACTTAATGCAGAGGTCACACCAAACATAAGAGTAAATCGAAATTATGTTTTAGAAGTCATTGACCTAGGAGAACCTAAGATGGTGGCTGGGAGAGACAGGGCAAAAAAACACCTCCCTGAAAAATACTCGATAAAAGCCAGAAAGTGACCCAGAACACCAGCTCCAGCAATGCACCAGCTGGACAAGTTCTGCTAAATCCACAGGGACCATGCATGTGGTGAAACTGGGAGTCTGCATTCTGAAATGAGTCAGTAAGCCACTGAATATCTGGCAGCCATGCTGTAGTGTGGGGTAACCAAGGGTTGGCGTTTGGAGGCAGACTAGTTCTTTTTTAAAAAAAAACCAAAAGCAGCTGCAGATACGGCAGCAAGAACTGCACAGTGTTACTAATTTTCTTTTCTTCCTACTTCAGCAAAAGGGCTCTCAGACAAAATATCACCTCTTACCTTGTTTTCTCTGCTGGATATTTTTGTTTTGTTTTGTTTTGTTTTCAATTCAGTTTCATTGAGATATATTCACATACCCTATAGTCATCCACAATGTACAATCAATTGTTCATAGTATCATCATTTAGTTGTGCATTCATCACTAAAATAAATTTTTGAACATTTTCATTACTCCAAAAAAATAAAAATAAAAATAAAAATAAAAGTACAGAACACCCAAAACATCCCATCCCCCATTATTCATGTAATTTTTGTTCACATTTTTCTACTCATCTGTCTATACACGGGATAAAGGCAGTGTCAGCCACCAGGTTTTCACAATCACACAGTCATATCATGTAAGCTACATAGTTATACAATTGTCTTCAAAAATCAAGGCTACTGGGTTGCAGTTCAACAGTTTCAGGTACCTAGCTATTCTAATAATCCTACATAACCTAAAAGAACTCTATCAAGTAAAGCAAATGCCAAGAAGCCAAAAACAACAGAAAATTGTAAAGCATATGATAAAACCAGACGATATGGATAACCCAAACCCAAACCCCCAAATCAACAGATCAGAGGAGACACAGTACTTGAAGCAATTAATCAAAGAACTAAAGACAAACAATGAGGGCATGGCACAGGCTATAAAGGACATGAAGAAGAACATGGCACAGGATATAAAAGACATGAAGAAGACCCTAGAAGAGCATAAAGAAGAAATTGTAAGAGTAAATAAAAAAATAGAAGATCTTATGGAAATAAAAGAAACTGTTGATCAAATTAAAAAGATTCTGGATACTCAAAGTACAAGACTAGGGAAAGCTGAACAACAAATCAGCGACCTTGACGACAACAGAATGGAAAATGAAAGAACAAAAGAAAGAATGAGGAAAAAATCAAAAAAATTCAAATGGACCTCAGGGATATGATAGATAAAATAAAACATCCAGATATAAGACTCATTGGTGTCCCAGAAGGGTAAGAAAAGGGTAAAGGTCTAGAAAGAGTATTCAAAAAAATTGTTGGGGAAAACTTCCCAAACCTTCTACACAATATAAATACACAAAGCATAAATGCCCAGCGAACTCCAAATAGAATAAATCCAAATAAACCCACTCCAAGACATATTCTGATCAGACTGCCAAATACTGAAGAGAAGGAGCAAGTTCTGAAAGCAGAAAGAGAAAAGCAGTTCACCACACATAAAGGAAACAACATAAGACTAAGTAGTGACTACTCAGCAGCCACCATGGAGGTGAGAAGGCAGTGGCATGACATATTTAAAATTCTGAGAGAGGAAAATTTCCAACCAAAAATACTTTATCTGGCAAAGAGCTCCTTCAAATTTGAGGGAGAGCTTAAATTTTTCATAGACAAACAAATGCTGAGAGATTTTGCTAATAAAAGTCCTGCCCTACTTCATATACTAAAGGGAACCCTACTGACAGAGAAACAAAGAAAGAAGAAATACGGAGAAAGGTTCAGTACTAAAGAGATTCGATGTTGGTTCATTAAAGGACATTAAGAGAGAGAGGGAAAAAATATATCTGACAAACATAAACCAAAGGATAGGATGGCTGATTCAAGAAATGCCTTCACAGTAATAACATTGGATGCAAATGGATTAAACTCCCCAATCAAAAGATATAGATTGGCAGAATGGATCAAAAAATATGAACCATCAATATGTTGCATACAATAGACTCATCTTAGACACAGGGACACAAAGAAATTGAAAGTGAAAGGATGGAAAAAATATTTCATGCAAGCTACAGCCAAAAGAAAGCAGGTGTAGCAATATTAATCTCAGATAAAATAGACTTTAAATGCAAGGATGTTAGAAGAGGCAAAGAAGGCCACTACATACTAATTAAAGGGGCAATTCAACAAGAAGAAGTAACAATCATAAATGTTTATGCACCCAATCAAGGTGCCACAAAATACATGAGACCAACACTGGCAAAACTAAAGGAAGCAGTGGATGGTTCCACAATAACTGTGGGAGACTTCAACACATCACTCTCTCCTATAGATAGATCAACCAGACAGAAGACCGATAAGGAAATTGAAGACCTAAACAATCTGATAAATGAATTGGATTTAACAGACATATATGGAACATCACATCCCAAATCACCAGTATACACATTCTTCTCTAGTGATCACGGAACTTTCTCCAGAATAGGCCATATGCTTGACATAAAACAAGCCTCAATAAATTTTTTAAAAATTGAAATTATTCAAAGCACATTCTCTGACCACAATGGAATACAATTAGAAGTCAATAACCATCAGAGACTTAGAAAATTCACAAACACCTGGAGGTTAAACAACACACTACTAAAATAAATGGTTTATAATGTAGAATGTAGAGGAACTAGCGATAGAGAGCAATTAATGAAGGGGGAACGATAACCCAATAAGAACAAATAAGCTATCGTGGGTAAATTTAATGTTCTGGGAATGCCCATGAATGACTATGGTTTGTTAATTTCTCATGGGTATGGCAGGAACAAGTTCACAGAAATGTTGCTATATTAGGTTATTT
This sequence comes from Choloepus didactylus, assembly GCF_015220235.1. Taxonomy (NCBI): domain Eukaryota; kingdom Metazoa; phylum Chordata; class Mammalia; order Pilosa; family Megalonychidae; genus Choloepus; species Choloepus didactylus. The sequence goes on from NC_051311.1 coordinate 21,493,468, forward strand.
TCTTGGGGTAGAGTAGAACATGTTGGAAGTAAAGTAGTTATTTTAGGTTAGTTGTCTTTTTCTTACTCCTTTGTTATGGTTTATTTGAAATGTTTTTTTTACTGTATATCTTTTTTAAAAAAAATTTTTTTTTATATAGTTAATTTAAAAAAAAGTTAATTAAGAGTTAATGACAATCAATGCAATATATGATACTGGAGTGGATCTAAGAATGGAGGAGAGAAGTTCAAAGGCGGCATAAAGAAAAATTGGAATATAGAATTAAAGCTTTATATCCATATTAATTTTCTTGAATTAACTGCAGTTAAGTTAATGATATAAGTGAATATCCTTGTTGGTAGGAAATATATATGGAAGTGTTATGAGTTCAAAGAGTATGATGTATGCAATCTGCTCTCAAATATTCAGAAGATGATAAATGGGTAGATAGATAATTGATAGAAAGATAATAGATATAGTTGAAAGAAAGAGAGGGGGAAGGGAGGGAGGGAGAGAGGGAGAGAGGTAGAGAGGAGGGAAGGAAGGAAGGAAGGAAGGAAGGAAGGAAGGAAGGAAGGAAGGAAAGAGAAAGAAAGGTACTGCAAAGGTAGCAAAATATAAAATAGGTAGATATGGATATCTGGGGGTGGGGGGGGGTGTTGAGTTCTCTGTATGGGGTTTGTATTGTATTTGCAACTGTCCTATATGTTTGAAATTATTTCAAAATCAAAATTAAAAAAAAAAAATCATTGACCTTGATAACGGCAACAGGCTACATGCCTGAACTTGATGTTGCAAGTCAAATCCAAATAGTTGACAGCAGGAGAACACCTCCTTCAGGCCTCTGTCACTGCTTATGCTTTGTTTCTCTTCTGTCTTAGGTCAGGTTTCCCAGAAAGAGACCTTGATACTAGAATTCGTATTCAAGTAGAGGAAGCAGGACGGGGAAGCAAGGAAAGTAATCATGGGTGCCATCTCAGGCAGAGCCCCTCGCTGCTGCAGACTGGTCCCACAGGGGAACTCTGGAATTTAAATCAGCCTCAGAATTGTCCCAATCAAAGGTGAGGGACTTAGGAGCTTATGTTCCCTGCCTCCACCACCAACCTAATAGCATTGGACAAAACTGCCCCAGGGACAAAATAGATTCCAAAACCCATCTGACTCTGTGTCTACAGGCCAAGCAGCTCCAGGGCCCAAAGGTAATCCTTTGAAGAAGAACCTCTGGTACTATAACCTGCAAAAGCACATGGCAGCTGTACTTGAGATGTTTTCATCATTTCATTACTTTAAATGATGTTTATATTAGGGTAGCAGACAAATAATAGAGAATATGTATGACTATTTTTTAATATCACTATATATCCACCTAGGACACCAAATCTGGGAAATCAAGAGGTGGCTATTTATATCATGATAAAAATTAGTTTTTAACTTTTAATTAGCAGTTGTTGCAAAATTTAATGAGATATGGATTAAATTTGATCAATGATTGAAAGTAGAAATAGTAAATGCATAAGTAGAATGGGTAAATTAGAATTTAAACGTATCATAACAGACTAAATATTGGGGTCAAATAAATAGGATCAATGATATAAAAATAAATATACAATTGTCTCAGAGGCAGTTCTAACATAATGGCGAAAAACTCGGGTCTTGGATCAAGACTCACAAGGTTTTCATCTCTGATCCATGATTTGTACTAACTGTAAGGCCTTTGGCAAGTTATTTAACCTCACCGTGACTCAATTTCTTCATGTAGAGAGTGAAGATAATAGTACCCATCTCATAGGATGGTATTTGCTGAGGATTAAATGAGAAAGTATATGTGAAGCCTTTAGAATATATGCATACATTCGAGAAATGCTACTCAACAAATATACTAATTTCTCTCCAACAGTGCAGCCATGTAGTGGCGAGCTAATATGTGACACATGTGATAAGACAGGGGGGTCAGTGTACTATCACCGAAATGGTGATGGTAATAATCAAAAGCACACAACATATTTATTTTTCCAGTCTTTTTATGATGTCAGACACTGTACTAGGAGTTTTGTATATATCATACATCTAATCCTCAAAATAACCTGAAAGTTAGGTATTATTAACTGCATATTTATGCAAACAGAGATTCAGAAAAATTAAGTCACAGTATAAATGAATACACTAGAATTTGAACCCAAACCTAATGCTATAAGATAGACATCGAAAAACTGACACTTATTCAAGAGGGAAAGAATAGAACATGAGAAAATGTGAAACTACAGAATATTCGAGAAACCTGAGCATATCTAACATACACAAACAAGCAAAGAGGGATTTAGATGGAACTTAACAGTTTTCATGGGAAGAAATCATTTTTGGTCAAGGGATCAGAAGTATGAGAAATGGGTAGAACATGGGTCAAAACCAGAAGAGGTGGTTCAGGTGATGGCATATAATGCCCCTTTAAACCAGAGATGTTAATAACTCTGTGTCTTTCTATATAGTTAGCAGAAGGCAAATACAGTTAAGTAGGAATTTAAATGTTAAGGTGGGTAATAAAGCAACCTACTGATGCCTCTAAAATTCCCAAGGCCCAGTGAAGCAAACACTGGAAATGTGATAAGTCTGGGTGTCTGGTTCAGCTTAATTTAAGCAGCCGGAAAATAGCATCAATTATACACTAACTATATTAGTGGGGAAAGCAGACTAATCATCATTTCCTTCAATGGACTTAGGTAACCTCAACACCAGAGACATTCCAACTTAATCCAAGCAGAGCTGCCATTGCCAAAGAAAATCTTGCTCGGTGCTCAGAGTCACTCCAACTATTTCAGCATTCAGTAGATCCCAAATGAATAATTCATTGAAAAATCATCATGTGTACTAATCAATGGCTTGGAGCCATAGTAAGAAAAGTCTTGGTCCATCACTGCCCTTGGTACAAGAATGTAATTGAAAGAGAGATAGACCTGGATTAAACTCCCTGCTGTGCCACAAGCTGTTGGTATTTTAGCAAATTACCTTCTAATCCTCAATTTCCTTAAATGTATAAAGGACTGTTACAGAGATTGAATGAGACAATATAGTTAAGGTGCTTAACAATGTTTCCAACAGAGTAAGTCCTCAATAAATAATAATTATTATACTATAAAAGCCTCTGCCATTGGATAACAATTTCCTCATTTTACCATTATTCTGCCTTATTTTGCTTTCTTATTTTTCATGTTGTAGTTCTGATATCTAACAAAAGATAGCAAGTTTCATGCAAGTGTGTATTTTATTTTAAATAAATTTTAAAGCTTGGTCTTTATTTTTGACATTGTCTAAAACACTGTGCAATACATAGAAGTGTTATATAAATATTTGGTGAATTAAAGAGATTTAGCATGAATAGTACTAGCATTTATTATGTATTTTCTTTGTGCTAGGCCTTGTGCTAAGTGTTTTACATGCTTGAACTCATTTAATCTTCATCAGCAGTCCTGTAACGTAAGTACTCCATGAATAAAATAAATTTTTGATGAATTACAAGAATGCCGTTTTCATTGCCATAGCAACATAGGTCTGGAACTAGAAATCCGATTTTAGCAGACATAATCATTGTTTTGCTACTTCTTTCTGTCACAGCTTTAATGTGCAGTTAAAGGTATTTATATGAAGATAGCTATGGCATGAAAACTGCTCCAAGAAGATTTTCAACATTGATGTTATTGATTCCCACAATTGAAAGTGAATGTTCCAAAATCTAGACCCCAAAAATGCTTCACAAAATCCTGATACATTCCAAAGTAATTTGGACAGAGAGTAAAAATGAATTTTCAGGCTCCCGCAACCCCCCCCCCCCCAACTTAGGAACTTGGTAAATATGTGGAAATGTTGGACTTCCTCACCTGGGTTATTACTGATATTCTAACAAACATTGAGGACTGCCAATTTAGTGGGCTAAGCCCTCGATCTTGGGGCTTGCCCTTATGAAACTTGTTATTGCGAAGGAGAGGCTAAGCCTACTTATAATTGTGCCTAAGAGTCTCCTCCAGAGAACCTCTTTTGTTACTTGGATGTGGCTTCTCTCTCTCTAAGCCAACACTGCAGGTAAACTCACTGCCCACCCCCCTACATGGGACATGACTCCCAAGGGTGTAAATCTCCCTGATAACATAAGACATGAATCTTGGGGATGAACCTAGCCTAGACTCAGCATTGTGGGATTGAGAAAATCTTCTTGACCAAAACGGGGAAGAAAAATGAGACAAAATAAACTTTCAGTGGCTGAGAGATTTCAAATGGAGTTGAGAGGTCACTCTGGAGGGCATTCTTATACATTATATAGATATCCCTTTTTAGTTTTTAGAGTATTGGAATAGCTAGGGGGAAATACCTGAAACTATAAAACTGCAACTCAGTGGCCTTGATTCTTGAAGAAGATTGTATAACTATGTAGCTTACACAGTGCGACTGTGTGATTGTGAAAACCTGGTGGCTCTCACTCCCTTTATTCAATGTATGGACAGATAAGTAGAAAAATGGGGACAAAAATTCAATGAAAAATAGGGAGGGATGGGGGGATGGAATGCTTTGGGTGTTCTTTTTTAATTTGATTTTTATTCCTATTTTTATTTTTTTGGAGTCATGAAAATGTTCAAAAATTGATTGTGGTGATGATTGCACAACTATACGATGGTACTGTGAATAGCTGATTGTACACTGGATGATTGTATGGTAGGTGAATATATCTCAATAAAATTGAATTTTTTAAAAAAAAGTGCTTCACAAGCTGAGGCACACATACCTCAGGAGCTTCTTGGGAGCATGTCAGAGAGAATATAAAACCAAAGGAAGAAACTTGGTCCCTACTGTGGTAGTTTTACTTTTATTCAATTCTTAAATGATCTAAAATATTAGTTTTCTAGTGAAACAGGCAGGATACATTGTAGCAAATCCTATATTTGTATGAGTATTTCAAATAAAGCTCAGCTTGCAGCAAGCTGCTTCAGATCAATTCCCTTCAGATCATAAAACAGGTTTATGTTTATACTCTTTGGTGTCCCAGAAAGGGTCACAAAAATCTTGGACGTACAAGCAGCTTCCACTTGAAAACTGACACTATCTCAAAGAGGCCATGAAGGTAAGTATTGGAGCCAGTTAAGATAAGGGTATCAAACAAGACAATGGTAAAAGCACATAGTTAAAATGTTTTTCTTGGGCACAAAATGAGATATGTCAAGTTACTGTCATTATATCATGTTCCAATCATTTTACGCCCCACCTGCCTCAAAGGATGGATTTTATAGCTGCTTGAATGACACTGTAAATTGAGTGAGGATGGAAATATCAAAAAATGGGCATTAGGGGTCAAGATTAGGGGACCCCAAAACTGATCGAATATTTGTTGATTGCGGTTCTGTGGAGAATTATGTTGAAAGTATCACAGAATTAACCTACGTATTTTTAAAACAGAAGAACTTCGGTTCCAGTATCAGATTTCCTAATTCTTTTTTCTCTTCCAAGTGGACGGACTTTTCAACCTGTCAGAACAACTCTTTTCATTTGCATTAGCATGATTACCCCATCTCCTCCAGAAAATAGTCCAGGACAGTAAGGAAGAAGAGATTTTGTATGACTAAATCTCGCTATTTTAACAAGGTTATGCAAAGGAGAATATTAAAGCTAAGCTAATGACAAAATAAATTGATTTAGTGTTTGCAACATACCTTTTTAGTTTACAATATTTTTTTATTATTTTCCATTTGTACAAGTAAAAAGTTTAAATAGTGAATACTTGTTACTCTGTGTTCCTAACACAAACTTCCTATTATGCCATATATTTATATTTAAATGCCCAATACATTGATTGACAATACAAAGGTTTACATAAATATTTCATCTTTAGTGTACAAAGCTCTTTGCACAATGCCTACTTTACAGAAGATAGTCCTAAATATTTGCTAAATAAAAATAATTAGAGAATGTAGGTATTGGTTTGGTTAAAATTAATTCTGTAAAAGGAAAATTAGTTTTTATTCCATGTAGGTAGCATTCGCTAAACTTAAAACATGATTTATGTTAGTTGTATTAAGTGAGTAGTAAAGCAAGAAAAGAGGAGTTGAACTGAACTGAACATTCCAATTAAGATTTTGTTTTTAATAAAAAGCTATGAAAGATAAGATGGGGCATTCATAGACTTATCACCTTGCTAACAGGCTGTAATAAGTCACCTAATTATCTTCTAATATTCATGGCACACTTCTTTTAAGTCTTTTAAATGCATATTTTATATAGTCACTATAATATTGTGCTTTTTCATCTAACAAGAGCACTTAAGTCTTTTTAGCACTATTAGAAACTCTTCACAAAATTTTCATGAATACTTGGTATTTTGTTGCCTATGTGCATCATGAAAAAATTAAGTGTTTGTACATTGTTGAAAGTTTAAATCATTCTTTTAAGTTTTCTTTACTACTATAAATAAGATGCGATGAGGTTTTTGTATACATCTAATTATTCCACAAGCTTTAGGATTGTTATCTTTAAATTCCATATAATAAGGGCAGTCTGTCAGAGTATGCACATTTAAGACTCTTGCCAATTTGTTTGCTTGAAAGGCTTGAGCTTGTTCATATTTACAGCAGCAATGTACCTGTGCATTCATTTTTTATTTGCTAAATTTAAAGTTTAGAAATGTATTTCATTACTGGTTTAATGCCTTTCGAGCAACAGTTTTCTGCATGTTTGCTGACTAGTTGTATTTTTCTTTCCCTTGAATCATCTGTTCATGTCCTAAGCCTATGTATACATTATAACATTTTCTTATCAATTTCTATGAAATGAATTTTACATATTTTATACTGTTTGTAAGTAAACCATTACTGTCTTCAGCAACCCTCCACCCTAAAATCCCAAGAAACTCGCTCAGAAACACTAAATTCTGTTTTAAAATTAAACCATCAAGGAAATTCAGATTTAGTAAAAGGAAAAGAATGACTAACTAGAGTAGGTTGACATGGCTCTTTCTTCCTGTGTCTGAAAATAAAAATAAACAAACAGAGAAAAGCAAACCACATTCTATATTGATTCCACTATGAATTGGTTTGTACTTAATGCTTTGTTCCATCACCAAATCCCAAAGACTGGCTGTGCGTTTTCTAACAATGGACTAGACATCCACGCCTATAAAGTAAGTTATGGAAACATGGAGTTAATTTTTACTTGTACTGGAGAGATTTTTCCTATAGAAACAACGAACTGTGAAAACTATCATCAAGAGAAGCAAATATATTAATATCAGAAACCAAGGCAGCTGGGAATTGATAATTAGCTAGAGTAAATAGATAAATAAGAGAAACAACTATTTCTTTTTTTAATCATATGAAAACAATCAGCTTATGGCCTTGAACAGAGTGGCTGGTTTTGCAGCAGAAGGTCAAAATATTTTGGTTCCTCAAGAACTGCTCTCCAGTTAAAGAATTCCCCTGCTGGCCATCTATCTATGACAGTGTTATTTATTTTTTTTTTTTTTAAACCAACGTTAAACTTTAGGAAATAGGGAAAATAAAATGTTGCAATATTTTTTTCCAGTCCACCACTGCTCCAAGTCTTGAGCCTTTCTATATATTACAGGAATCTGTCCTTAGACAAGTTGACAGAGAGTTTCTACCAGCTGTCTGCTATTTTTTTAAACCTTGGAGACTGAAAGAGAAGTAAAACAATTTTGTAACCCGGCATGAATAGTTTCTGACCTCTGCTACAGTTCTTACGGATTTATTTAGCCACTTCTGGTTTTCTATGCAGAATTTCCTTGAAACACTAAAAAAGACCTCCACTTTTAAATGAATCAGGTCAAAAGTGTTCCTGCCTTCTCTTCTTATTGCTTTGCCTTGTGGCTGACTGAAGGTGATTTGCAACATATTCAGGTGTTTGACCCGTTGGGCTGTCTTTGGCAAAGCACTACAAGGGTCCCTAAGAAGGCTTTTAACTGGGTTAGAAAAGTGCATTTCCCCAGCAACTCATTCACAATGTAACCTGAGCAAATCTGTAAATAAAGGCTCGAAATCCACTATGCAAACTAAAAATCTGCAAGAATTGCTGTCTAATGTTCACTTAGAGAAAAACAAAAACTGGTATTAGGAAATTTGGAAGGGAATGGGATTCTAGCCCCCCAAAACCAACTGGCCAATTATTAGCCATAGTAGCTGAGATCATTAATATTTTTCCTGAAACTAAAATTAATTAAAAATGTTATTATTTATCCATTTAATGGCTTAAATATAACAAATGGTTGTAAATATTTTAGCCTGCAAAAGGCTTTTCCTTAAGAGGAGCTCAAAGTACAGAATAGTCATTAAAGAAAACTGCTGGTTTTTATAGATTGATGCACTCCCTATTAAAATGAGCAATGAATGAAAAAAACTGTGCGTCATAAGCAGTGATTATACTCAAGGGGAAGAATAATCTATTTTATGCTAAATATAGATAATTCATGCAGTTTCAATGATAGTGCATGCTATCTTGAATATTTGACCTAATTTATAACTCAAAGAAAGACAGTCATAAAAATATTTCTAGTTTCCATTTTCTGCAGCAAAAATGCTGGTAATTATTTAGAGCTAAAGTCTCTCTTTTTTTGCTGAAATTATTCTAACAAAACCACTTCCTTTAAAGATGCATGATGAAGTACAGGCCACTGCTCATTGCAAAACACATCTGCTCGAAATTGCTAAAGAATCTATTCTAATGTTCCATTTTTTTTTAAGTGCACATCTGTGCCATAATGGTCACTGAAAAGTGCTTCTGAATTTGCAGGAGACAATTTTGTATAAAGCATTACTTTAAGTAGAGCATGGTTTAGGAAAACAAAAAAAAGACAACTAAACCCTAAACAATATTTTGCATTGACATGATTGTGCAATGTGGTTGCAAATATTTTCTTATGATTTATTTGTATCATGTCTGCTTCCAAAAAAAGGTTTGAGATGGTTTAACAGAAAACCCATAGATAAAATAGAAAAACCAAAGCAGGAAAAAAAAAAAAAATAGAGTCATGCAGTTGATCTCCACAAACTCCTCCAGTTTTAAACCTATCATACTAAATCATATAACCTTTTTGGACACACTTGCCGAAAAGAGGCAGGGTTATATAGTAGAAGAGATGCTGAGGTCGATATCACAGGCTTTCAGTTCATTCCATCCATCTGCTATTTATGTGCTTATCTATAAATTTGGATTGTGGCCCTAGAAGAACTCAAAGAACCCACCAACCTGAGGAAATAGAATAAGAATGGGCAGCAATGGAAAAAGAAAATGTCCCAAAGAAGTAAATCAGTTGAGCCAACGGTAACCTCTACTGGTCACCCACTGGGTGTTACAGCATTAGGGAATGGAAATACAACTATGAATGAGTTCTTTGGCTTCAACAAGCTGACAGTGTAGTAAAAGAGGTGGAAATGTAGAACGCTGAAAAATAAATACAATGCAATGACGGAGGAATGGAACAGCATGAAACCACAACACTGGGAAGGGTGGGGGGAGGTGAGAGGAAGCATAAGAACTTGCTTTCTCAAGAGCCAGTGCTGCAGAGATCTCTTTCCTAAAAGCTAATGTTTCCCTTTTACCATGTAGCTATGACTGCACCAATTTCTGGGCCCCTTTCTATCCTCCTCTCGGTCTAGCCTTTGTTCTCTTCCTCATTCTGCTTCCCTTCTAACCTGCCAAATGTAAACATTTTAAAGCACTAAGCCAAAAGGCACTTCAAGACTGTCAGGTAAAGAAGTGTCTAAATTATTCAAGGTAAATCGTATCCTGCTCTCTCCCTTGATAATAACTTGTGTCTATTCATTTGATGGCCAGAAAATTTCAGTAGAAAGGATTCTGGCTTAGGAGGCAGGAGATCTGGGCTCTAGTTTCTTTTTAAGCAGGTGAGTCACCTTGAGCAGGCCTCATGTAACCTCGTGCTTAGGGTTTCTGTGGATTTGGGTTAATACCATCTGGAAATTTTTTTTTTTCACCTAAATTTAGTTTCAGTAGCTTTTATGTATTTGAGTCTATTATTCAGAACAACTGATCAGTCACACCTACTACAACTCACCCCCACTCCAATCCCAGTGAAATGCTGAACAATCGTCATTAAGTCAAGCCTTACCTTTCTCCTGAACTTCTTTTCACCTTCTTATGGAGACCCTATTTTCCATGCCTCTGATTCAAATTTGGTGCTCTTTTTTTTGGACATTTTAAAGTTTCTCCATATCTCCTTTAAAAGTAGGTGGCTCAATGTACATCTACTCCAACAGGTTTCTGAATAAAGCTGGGTGTTTCCTGGCTGTTCTAATCCTGGCTCTCTCAAAGCAGCCCTTTGTGACCCAGAAAACATCATTTTCCATGATTGAATGCATTGTTCTGTGGGATTATACACACTTCATGTCTGTGGATTATGTGTTGGGGTTTTAAACACTTCATGTTTGTGGATTGTGTGTTGACGGAGACTATTTTGATGAATTTTAAGGGCTTACTCAAGCTTAGACTGTATTCATTCATTTATTTATTAATGTATTCATGTGTTCAACAGATAGCTGTTGAGTACTTAGTTTTGAACACTGTGCTAAGAGCGAGCAAAAGGTTATATGGGATAGGTTATATGGGATAGTGGGAATTAAAAGAAATTCTATTAGAAAAAAAAGAAATTACAGATTAGGAAAGATTTTAAATTGCTATACACCTCCATCCATCTACCTCTCTATCTATTTTTATATAGATTGATCTATATATCCACCCACCCATACAGCTGCTGTCTTTACCACTATATATAAGCCTCTCAAGAATAGGGATGGAAACTGTATCTACCTCTTTACACCCCAATAACCCAGCATAGTGCCTTTTGATTAGTAGTCAACATATGAATGCTGATGACCATTCATTTATTTATTCAACAAATATTTATTAAGCAGCTGGCATATGCTGGGAATAGAGCTATTACATGGCAGGTAAAATCCCTGCCCTCATGGACCTTGCATTTTATTTGGTAAAACAGAGAATAAAAAAATTAACAAAAGAATAAATATTAACACCACAAAATTTCAAATAATGACAAGTGCTAAGAGGTAAGTAAATGAGAATGATGTGAAAAAACAGCCACTCAGTACCTTAAATTGATGATTAGAGAAAGCCTCTTGGAGGAGGCAAGTGCTGAACTGAGATCTGAGTGAAAAGAAAGACTAGCAAGATGTGAAAATAGAGGAAAATAGCATTGCACTTGAGGGAAGACCTAACACAAAGGCTGTGACAGGAGCAAACGCTGTATGCCAGGAAAAGAAAAGGCCACTCGGCTCAAGCACAGCACATTGCAAGAAGCATAGTAGGAGAGATGGCCAGAAAAGTGGACAAGAAAGGATTGTAGAACAGATTGCAAAGAATGAGATGCTCCTTTACCCATTGGCCAAGTGATCCTTTCAAAATATGTCAGATGATGTAACTCTGCTTTAAATATTTCATACTTTACTCATCTGGGACAAAGTTCACAGTCTATTACACAATGACATCAGCAGTCCTGCACAAGTTTTCTCCCACCTGACTCCCTGACATTCTGAGCTCACCCATTTCTTATGATTTTCTCTATAGCCCACTCTGCTCCCCCATTCTGGATTTGCTGTTCCCAGGAACAAGTCAAGCCTGCTCCTGCCTCAGTAGATTGTGCATTTGTTATGACTCCTGCTCGTTAGCAATCTCCCCTTGATATCTGCACAGCTCCCTCCTTCATTTCAGCAGGTCTCCACTCAAACACCTAATCAGAGAGTCTTTCCCAGACCCCTGTCTAAAATACAACCCTCTTGCCTGTTACTCTCTGTCACTCTTTCCCATCTTTTATTTTCTTCATAGCTCTATCACTGCTTGACATTCTTATTAGTTATTTGTTTATTAATTGTTTATCTTCTTGCACTAGAATACAATCTTTTTAAAAGCCAGGACTTTGTTTTGTACATGGTTCTAAACTTATCACCTAAAATAATGTCAGAAACATAAAGGGTACTTGATAGATAGCAGTTGAGTGAATGAATGAATGAAATAGCTAATGCAAGTGGGACCTTTGGGATTTTAGCTATTGTGTCAGCTCTGATGAAAGATAATAGTAACTTGACTGGTGGAGAAGCAGGTTTGGAAGAATCAAGAGGAAATGGTAATGGATTAGATGGAAGAATAAAGGAAAGCAAGGTATTATGTATGGCTTATAGTATATGTCCAAAAGAATTGAAAACAAATACTTTACATCCATTAAGTATTAACTCCCCATTCCTCCCTCCCCCTTCCCCACCCCCCACCACTTTGCCACAGGAAACCACTGATCTACTTTCTGTTTCTATGAAATTCAGATATTTCACATAATGGATGAAAAATTTTGAACATAAATAATAGTTATGGTTGCACAATATTGTGAATGTAATTAATGCCTCTGAATCATACACTTAAAAATGGTTAAAATGGAATATTTCATATTACACATATTTTATCACAATAAAGAAACAATATAGGAGGCACATAGATAAGGTAGAAAAGATGTCAAAACTATTAAACAGTGATCAAAAAAAATTTTTAAAGGGAGAATGTCTTGTAAGTTTGGGGTTTGAGCAACTCGAGATTGTGATGTAGACAGGACTCAGAAAGAAGTACTTTGATTTTACTTATTTATGTACGTATTTTGTTTGAGTGTTCTCTTCAGCCATAATAAATCTGTGTGATTAATAGACAGCATGGTGGAGATGTCAAGAAGGAGTGGGACATATGAGTCTGAAGCTCATGAGTAAATTCCTGCCTTGAAATATAAACAAGGAATCATCAGCGTAAAAATGTATTTTGGATCCATAAATCTATATGATTCCCTGGGGAGAGGGTGCTGTCACAGAAGAAAAGTCTGTAAAAAGATTGTACCACTTTGGATGTATTATGTACCCCAAAACTCCATTATCTTTGATGCAATCTTGTGGGGGCAGACATATTAGTGTTGATTAGGTTGGAACCTTCTGATTGTGTGTTTCTATGAAGATGTGACTCAATCAACTGTGGGCGAGACCTGTCATTGGATTATTTCTATGTAGGTGTTGGCCCACCCATTCAGGATGGGTCTTTATTGGGTCACTGAAGTACTTTAAAAAGAACCACACAGACCCAGACATGGAGCAACTAAGAGTGACATTTTGGAGGAGCTGCAGCTGAGAGACACATTTTGGAGATGGCCATTGGAAGCTGACACTGACACTTTGGAGAACACCATTTTGAAATGCAACCTGGAAGCAAGCAGATGCCAGCCACATGCCTTCCCAGCTAACAGGTTTTCCGGATGCCATTGGCCATCCTCCAGTGAAGGTACCCTGTTGATGCCTTACCTTGGACACTTTGTGGCCTTAAGACTGTAACCTTGTAAACCAATAAACCTCCTTTTATAAAAGCCAATCCATTTCTCATACCTTGTATTCCAGCAGCATTAGCAAACCAGAACAAAGATAGAACAAAAGTCTATCTCTCTGATGTGTAGAGTTTGAGAAGAGGCAGAAGAGCCAGCAAGAAGTACCCATCAAAGTAAAAGGGAAAATCAGGAGATAATAAAGGATATCGAGTGAAAATATGTGGTTATCTATGTCAAGTGCTCTTGAAAGTTTGAATAAAATGATTCCAGGAAAGTGAACATTGGCTTTAGCAACATGGAGCCATTGTTGACCTTGAAGAGACCAGTTTTCTGAGGAGCTGTGGGGAAGAAACCCACTGCAAAGTTAAATGCTAAAATTATCATGTGCATGTGAGGAAGAAGGCATGATATCTCTCTATCCATCACTCCATCATCTCTGTCTACCTATGGATCAGTAAATACCTCAGGGAGAACCCTGGCTTAGAGATACACTGATGAGCCTCCTATCAGGCAAGTGTTAGCTGAGGTAACTGTTCTCTGTCTGGTAAGGACATAAAACTCAAGAAAGAAATTAGGCCTTGAGATAATTATGTAGGAATTCACTAATGGAGAGATGGTCAGACCCATGGGAGGGAGCAGGTTCCCTGAGAGAAAGAATGAGAAAAGCGGAAAGATACATAAGGGAATGCCAAGAAGTCAGACATAAAAAGAGAGGAATGCAAGGAGCAACCAACTGAATGTACGCATTTACCAGGGATCTAATTCAGGGACCAGGCTGAAACACTATAAGGGAGCATCTCAGAGGTTATTTGATCAAATTAGGTGATGCTACAAGACAGAAGAAGAAAGAGTACCACTCCTTCATGATTTGTTATTGCAAAAGAAGCATCACAGGCCTTCAGGCTGCAGCTTTGTATTAACTACACACGAAATAGACCAAATGCGGCTTTCCTCTCACACTATGCCTGATCCAACTAAACTAGACAGAGGGGGTTGTGGAGAGAGAGAGACTGAGTTTCTGAGTTTTCAGGCAGCATGAAAGCTATCAAGGAGGGCTGACCTGCCTCCTTTCTGGTAAATTTATAAACTTTTCTTCTCCTGAAAGATTGTAAAAGTGGAAAAGTGCCTAAAGAGCTACATCAGGAGCTATTTGTATATCTAAGGAAAGATGGGAAGGTGAAATGGTCTACTCAAGCTTGGAAGGAGAACAAAGGAGAATGGTGATATGAAAAGCAGGAAGAAAATAAAATTTCTTTTAATATCCTTTAAATAAATGACAATTGTCTATTTATAATTATTGTCCTTTATACAAGTCTACTCTGTTACTTACAAAAAGAATAATTGATTGGATATATGCCAAGAATGACTTTTTAAATGTATCCTTGCACAATATTTCTATGGGGCTCTAGAATCCAGGCTTTAACTTCTTCCTGATTAAAACTCACTGGAATTATGGACATATGCTTAAAGGGATATTAATAAGCTCAGCTGTAGTGGCCATAACTAGATAGTCTGCTGACAAAAATCCCTCCGTGGGAAGACTGTCACAGCCATCCAGAACAAGTCAGTTTTCTTGCCACCCCCCTACTCACAGTAATCTTTTCTTAACAAACCCATCCCTTTCTTAAAGTCTCTCTGAGGTTTTCCTCTAAGGCATCTAGCACAATCCACTGCACAGTTTAAGTCTTGGGAAAACAAAGTCTAGGCACTTCAAAGGCTTGCATTTAGCTCTGCCCTGTTTGCTACTCTTTCTAGCCCCTCTTTTCAGGCATTGAACATAAAGGCAGCCATTGGCTTGTGTGAGAGTACGTGAGGGAAAAGGAAAATAGAGAAAAAAAAACAGCTAATATCTGCAAAAATATTATAACACCATATACCAAAACCCAATTTCAAC
Source organism: Choloepus didactylus (assembly GCF_015220235.1). Taxonomy (NCBI): domain Eukaryota; kingdom Metazoa; phylum Chordata; class Mammalia; order Pilosa; family Megalonychidae; genus Choloepus; species Choloepus didactylus. The sequence continues at coordinate 21,508,710 of NC_051311.1, forward strand.
ATCCCTTCAGCAGAAAGAGAGACATTACCATTATCTTAGCTTCAGACAATCACCAGCTTTTTATTCACTTTCCCTGCCCTTCTCATTTTCCATATCCTCATATCAGTCCCATCATTTCCTATCAGCTGCTTCAACAGCACCTTCCATTTTCTAATCTTAGCTCTGCCCACACTGTATCTCTCTTTTTTTTTAGACACCTCTCTAGAAAAATACCATTGTAGGCAAATAAAGATTTTCTTCCAAAATAAAAAAGGTTGATCACATAAAGAAAAATTGAAACATCCCTAGGAAATATAGGTCAGTAACCAAGTCACAATTTTTTTTAAAAAAAAAAGGTTATGACAGGGTTTCACAATCAGAAAAATGATATTGTTTACAAAGATCCCTGAGAGTCATTTTTCCAAAACTGACTCACTTTTTAAAATAACTTACATGCTATGAGGGAAAATTATACTCATTAGCAAAGCCTAAATCAAAGCCAATGTAATTATATCCGTAGCAGCTTTGTCTGAACACTTACATACGACCTTGATACGCATCTTAACATCACTGATAACTGAAAATATAAAGGCTTGCAGTGAAACTACTTTTAACTGGAAAAAGGTACTTGTGACTTTTATAACTAAATAAGATAAATTTTAATTAATTTTAGCATAGGGAAGACATAGGGAGAACCATGTCTTCACTCCCTAAGATGCTAATGCAGCCATTTTTAAAGGAGAAAAAAATTCGACTAGGATCACCAAGCCCTAATCATTTATATTCAGTTATCTAAGATGATTTATGCTTTTTCTCAACACATAAGATGATTGTCAATCTTCCTGCCTAGTAACTGGCTCTTGGTAATTGTTTAAATATATTTTTGGTTGAAAATAACTGAGGTTGTGTATATCCCTAGAAGGGAAGCTAGAGAATAAAACATGGGACTGTAAAACAGTGAACATTGTTGTGGACAATAACTTTGGTTAATTTTTATACGGTGTTAATCATAGGGTGGTATTGGGAAAAAATACAACTAAGCAAACTATAGACTATAATTAACAGTAATATTTTAATATTCTTTCATCAGTTGTGACAAAGTTACCACACCAATGCAAAGTGTCAGTAATAGAGGGGTATAACGGATAAAGGGTTTTTCTTTTTGCAGTAATGAAAATGTTCTCAAATTGATTGTGGTATTGAAAGCATAACTCTGTGATTATACCAAAAGCCATTGATTGCACACTTTGGATGGATTGTATGGTTTGTGAATAAAACTGTTTAAAAAATAATAACTGATATGACTGTAAATAGATGGTTGTGGGCCAAAAACATCGAGATATATTTTTAAAATAATGACCACACTTTAGAATCTGAGAATTAAATGATAAATGAGATTGAGCTCGAAAGTTTTTTTTCTTTACTTAGGCCCTTACTAACATAATACAGAACCGATTTAGTCATTGCCATTTGATTTCTTAGAACTATAGCAACTGTAATTTTTTTTTTTTTTTTTTTTTTTTTTTTTTTGCAGAACAGGATTTCCTCATTCTTAAGAAAGTCATATACATCAAATACAAATCACTAACACCAGGTTGTAATCAGTCTTCTAGCATGCATAATTATATAGATTGCTTCATTAGTTTTTTGTCTATGTGTATGTTTTTTCTTTCTTTTTTTCATTTAGTGAAGAAGTGATTGGGTTGCCAAAGTTATTGCCCCAGGACATCAAAGACAGGTTATCTCCATAAATTCTTTTTGTATTGTTTTTTTGTATTGCTTGTTATGAAGAGAAAAAGTAGACACAACTTTTAGAAATTTCTTCTTTTTTAATCAGAGAGATAATGCTTCTCTTGATTCTTTTGGAAATTTCCCTTTAAAGATACTTTGAGAAATACACTTCTATACACTACCCAACCTTAAAACTCTAGCAATATTCGGAAACATAGTAAGTGGGATTCAATACTTATTGTGCTTCGAGATTGCTCGAGTAGAGCAAGTTGCTGACTTGCAATTTACATTCTATCTTCACAGGAAGTGGGTTTGATTATCACTGATTTACTCTATGCCTTTTTCTTAGAATAATCTGGGCCCCAAGTAAACCAAGTTCTCAATATTAAGTAAAATCAGCAATAGGGTTTATAATACAAATCACATTTGGAGGAGAAAATTTGACATTTGGGTATAATGACTGACTTTAATGCAGCCTGAGACACCTGTGGGACACTGATGTGTGGTTTAGCTGCTCTTAAATCCTGTCCCAAGGGTGCAGTAAATGGTAGCGAGTAAAAGGACTATTGGTGTTTAAATACATTACTAACAAAAATTTCTGAGATTGAAATGTTGATGACATTGTTTTGTTATTGCTCAGGATAGGGGGTGAAGGGGGGGTGCTAAAAATAAGAAGAGCCAGATTTTTCTAGCATAAATTTTTGATATTTATATACAAAGGCATGACCATGATCAAACATTGAATATTTATTAACGAAATCTTTTTAAAACACCTTCAACTCACCATTTATATTCTCCTTCCACACTCAGGCAGAATTGCCAATGACATGGAATACCAGATACAGGATAATAAAACCGTTCGTACAATTAAAGTCATAGTAAGTCCAGAGGCAAGAATCTACATGCATAAATATGTCACAATTAATTGGTCATTAGAAAGAGTGCTAAAAATATCATCTCCCCACCCTAACAAAATAATGGGAAGGCATAAAAGTTTACTTGAATCTTTAACCCTAGCCAAGATCAGACATAAAATGCAAACTGAAGGGCAATCTAATAATTTTTTTCTAGCTCATAGAACTGCCAGTCAGCATCAAAAGTTTGGTAGCTAATTTCTTGCTTATATATTTAAGGCCAAGTGCCAGGATACCAATGTCATGCCAAGGTCAAGGAGGGAGGTAAGGCAGCGGGCCCTGGGAGCAGGCATAACAGACACACTACAGAGAAATGAAAACAATTATAAAACTAACTAAATGTCAGTCTTCTCCTTGTATTATCCCTAGTACTGGCAATTGTAAATAATTTAGGTGATAAAATACTCTCCCCATGGAGGGGACCACTCCCCTCTAACTCACCAAGAGTGGCCCCCAGCTACCAAAGAGATCTAGCTCCTGGCTGTAAGCTCCATCATTGACAGAAAAGGGAAATCTAAACAGTTTTTGAAGCATTCACACACATTATCACTTACTGAGAATCAACTTTAGCTTTAATGAATATAGAAAATGTTACGAAAAACAAATATAAAATAATAATATAATACTGGATCACAGTTATTCAGTGTGTTGATTTTGAATCTCTACTATAATTCAGTTTTGGATTATGTATTCTCTAAAGGAACGAAGTAGACATTTCAGCTGGTATCTCCAGAACCTAAGGTAAACCCTACTATTGTCTAATTTGATACATTCAGTGTTTTGAGTGGAAGTGGTTTTGAATAGATTATTCAAAACACATGCCATAACTCTTTTCTTCATTTCATTTGTAAAAACAGCCTCTGATGGACTTTAATCACCATGAACAAAATAAATTATAAATTCTATAATAGACTAGTTGAAATCTACTAACTTAGGGCAAGTCATGAACATTTTTGAAGTGTTATTTTTGCAGTCAATTTATTCAGTGTAATATATGCAAACATACATCCTTGCAGTTGCAACACGAAGAGTCAAAGAAAGATGCAGCATTCCAGGCATGCCACCATGGGCTAAAGAAAACAGATGAATAAGGAACACATCAAAGGTGGAGGGTGTTTTACATTCAGTCTCTACAGACAGCTCAAATTGGAACGTGCCAATTGTGCACAGCTTCACACGCATACGTGTATATGGTCAGAGCTTTACATGTGTACATTGTAGACCGTGATACAGCTCAGGTAAAATGAATACAAAAACCAAGACATAGGTAAGTTTTTGGAGAACGGACATTAGTCGTTTTTGTTGTTGTTGCTGTTGGTGAGAATATTAACCAGAGACAGACCAAGCAGGTAAAATCATTCCAATAATCCATCCTATCACAGCACTGTTGCCTTTATTAGGACAGGGACATGTTCTACAAAAACTCAAACGAAGAAAGTAGACCAAATAGCAAAGGTGTTTTGAGCCTGTGTGCCACATCAACCTTGCTTGGAGCACACACACATATATACACAATGAATTCACTTCAAATTTGAATTCATTCAGTTAATCTTTCACTGAAAATATTTAAGAAGCATCTGCTATGAGTCAGGCAGTAGGCTTAGCGTTGGAGAAAGGGTAGTGGACAAAACAGATGTCTTCACCTTTATAATCCTTCTGCCACCCAGCAGTTATGAAGTTGCTGCTGTAGCTGAAATCTGCCACTCCAACCCTGTGTCTAAACAAGGGCTTCTCGACCATAATCACCTGTGAAGCAGTTTTTAAAACAGATCTGCTCAGGTTCCAGAACATGAAACAGTGTATCTGAGGATGTTAAAAGGCCCACAAGTAATTCTTACCCCGCACCCCTTGCATCCCCTTTCCCTATCCCCTGTTAAGGTCCCCATTTAAAATAAAATGGCAAACTCAAATTGTGCAAGATAGTTTAAAACATGATTACTGGATTGCTAGGACAGAGGGATACTCTGTACCAGTCACATTTCAAACTGGTGTAGGACCAGTTTGAACTTTGTTTCAGTGTGTTGGTTTTGCAAACCTCTGGTATGATAATTTTCTGTGGCTCCCATGTTGAGTAGCCCTGTTTTAGCCTCTGTATTGGGATTTGAACAAAGATGAGGAAATGTAGGCAGAATAACACTTTGTTTAGGTAGATTCAGAACTAGTTTGGCTCAATACCCAAAGAGGATTGATTTGTAGATCAATATGAGACTAAAAATAAGGTATTAAGAAAGCTTAATTTCAATTGTTGACAAAGTAGAAGAGTGGTTGGCACATAATATGCAGTTCAAAAATATTTGCTGTATGAATGAAAAAGTAAATGAACCAACAGTGACAGCCTGTGTTGAGAAGACCATGGAGATGGAAGAAGGTCATTTAGAGAAGAAGGTCCCTCCTGACCTACACATGGGAAGAGCAAGTAGACACACAAGTGTCATTAGATAATAAAATAAAGAGTCTGAAGTTGTGAATGTTTAGGAATTAATAAAATGAAATGGAATAGATAAAAATGTAGATTCACTGCCTCTCGAAAAACGTGAACTACACATTGACACAGCAGTCTAAACAACACAAAAGATTTACGGTCCTTAGATGACTGCAAGCTCAACAGTGAGATGAAGCTGCCCAGTCTTTAAATTTCATTAATAAAAGAACAGTGTCAAAAACAAGAAAAGTAATAGCTCTAAAATACTCAGTTCAGGTTGTGCCGTTTTACAAGAGATAAGGGTAGATTAGAGTATAAGTAGACAAGCAGTAGAGTAGAAAAACCATTGAAGATGCAATCACATGGAGTATGGTGAAGAAAAAAAGACATTTAATCAAATGAAGATAAATCTTGACTGGTGTAGAGGAGAAAAGGTTGATAAAGTAGTTCTTCTCAAATATTTAATGTTCCATCATGTGGAGAAGATATATTTATCTTCTTCGTGGTGGAGGGAGGATTAGCCATCATTAAGGTCAAGAGAAGGAAACACTGTAATAATAAAATTTGTCCAAAAGTAAAATGAAACATGGTCTTTGGAGGTGGTGACTTCCCTCCCCTTACAGGAGATATTCAAGCATAAATTGGATGAGCCTATATCAGAATACTGCAAAGGGGGTCCTGAGTTGAGTGAAACTGACACACCTATTGAATTCTTGTTTACAGAGACCATTCTTTCATTGAAGAAACATTTATTGATCAACTTCTGTGTGCCAAACACTGTCTTAGGCACAGGGGACACAGTGGTGAAAAGACAGAGAAGATTCTTGCCTCCTGGAACTTACATTCTACTTGGCAAATAATGAAAACGTAGAGGAACAGGAATAATATTTGAGTGTTAAAGTGCATTTTCTTGTGCACAACTAGCAAAACCATTCTTAAAAGCTGATTTTGTGGAGAGAAGAATTTCTAAATTCTAAACATGCTAAAGAGCAGGTCTGGAAACAGTTTTACCTAGTGGTGGAAGCCCTTCCAAGGAGGAAGAGGTAGGGAGAAAGTTCTGCCTTTCTAGTCTCAGTGCAGTGAAGGAGCTACAAGGGAGACAGGAAATTGGTTTGCTGCCACACCATACTTGAATGATCCTTCTCTCTTATCAGCTGATGCCAGTGACCTTAGAAATGTCCAGGGAAGTCAGGGGAAGTCAAAGTCCATTGGGGCTATTGACATATTTTCCCAAAAAGGCCCCACGGCTGGGACGACTCAAGCCTTAAGAGACTTTGGATATGTCATTGCAACTTAGAGGTGGCCTCAGAGGGCAAATAGACCTGAGTCCAATACTCCTGCCTTTTTCATTGGCTTTTATTTGGATTTTGAGGGACCCAGGAGTTCCTGCAGGTCTCATTAAGAAAACACTATAGTCTGGGAAGCAGCATGGTCAGATAAAGAGGATGCTGTCAGGAAGACCTTGAGACCTGAAGGAATTGGTCAGGCCCACAGGCTCCAATTTGGGATGCCTGAACATCACCCCTGGGGCATCACTGTTCTCCCTCCAGGAGCTCAAAGCCAGCCGTATTCTGCAGTGGATGCAACAAGGATCCAAGAGACAACGTGCAGCAGCCCCACTCCCTTTGCTCTTTGTGCAAATGTTTACAGTAGACACTGTTGGTGGCCCCTCCCCCAGACCTGCTCCCCCTGAGAGAGAGTTGGTTAAATATGCTTATGATGAGGCTTCAAAATAATTAGATATTAGTTTTACAAGACACACATATAGTTGATAAATACACAGGCATATATTTTAATTTCTCACTTGATTTTTCTGTACTCTATTGGTTCCAAAAGTTTTAGTCACTTATTCCAACACTTTTTATTGTATAAACCACAATTTCCCACACTTTTAAATGCCACTTTCATCATACATTAACTTATTTATTTTTAATGACTTTTACAAGCCACTTTTATCGTACATTAACTTCTTATTTATGTGTTTGTTCTGTTTATAGACTTTAAAATTTTATAACATTGATCTGTCCGTCTTTTTTTTTTTTTCACATTTAAGTGTTACAATATTATTTTTTATTCCTGTTTTTTTAAAATCCTGGCTGTTGAATGATTCCATTTGCAGATGAATTTTATAACTTTTTTCCAAATCTTAAAACAAATAAGCAAAATTTACACTGGGTTTTTTATTGGAATCCCCTCAAATTTAACTTGTGGAAAACTCAAACTTTAAAGGTGAACTCTTACCGTGAACAAACATAGTTTCATCCTTTCTTTATTCAAGATATCCCCCCTAAGTAATATTTTATGTTTTTCCCATTTGGATCTGCACATTTATTATTAATTCCTAATTGTTATATTTTTCGTCATCTCCTATAACAGAGATGAAGGATTTTCCACAATCTCCACTCCCTTTCTTCTTAGAACCCCTGATTTATACCTGAGTACATGGCCAGGAGTTATAGGTTATAGATTACATCTCCTGGACTTATTTGCAAATAGGTCTGATCATGTGACTAAGTTTTGGCCAATACCATATAAGTCATGGTTGCCCTTTTTTCCCACGCATCCTTCCTACCTTCTGGAATGCTGTGGAATTATTGGAACGCCAGCAGCCATCTTGATCTGAGAAATGATCTGGAGTGGGGAGTGAGGGGTAGGAGTCTGGGTTCCTTACATTGTGGAGCCTCATAACGGCCCTGGGATTACTGTCTCTGGAATGCTGTGTGAGTGTGAAGTGATTTTCTATCTTGTTTAAGCCTCTGATTATAACTTCAGTCCTTGGGACCTACAGCTGATCCTTCCTAACAAATCTCACTGAACTATTCATGGCATTGTTATGGATTTCCTTGAGTGGTCGAGGCAGTAGGGTAGATCTAGGTTTTGTGGCTCCTGAAGTACACATAATTTAGGCAGCGCTCTTTAAGACAAAAATAAGTCAAAATTATGAATATAAAATTAGGTATGAAAGAGAACATAATATTTTTATTAACTACCTGAAATGTATTTCCAATTCTGCTTTTCATAAACTTTAACTAAATTCCCTTTGATCAACTCTTCATGTGGCAATGTTTTTAAACATTTTTTCTATAAACAAAATAAATTAATCAGTCCTTCCTCTAGCATAGCTGGTCAAAATTTGTTTATTCTTACTGACAGTTGGGAAAATTCCTTTCTTCTTCGTAACTTGCCATTGGTAATGCCATGTAAATTATTAGGATTGTTAAAAATATGGAAAATTCTGTATCGAGTTTCATTCATCTATGAACTGTTTAGTTTTAGAGAATGTTCCACAAACTAGCTGGGGCTCTATTCATGTCAAACTAGGTTCTACCTCTCCACTCACGTATTTCTGATGCTGAGTACCAGAGGATATATTTATATCACAGTATGACCTCTGACCCTACACCATTGTACTCAATGTCAAGTGAATGGCTAATGTGAGCAGCAAGAGGACTCCAGGGGCCATTCCTACATCAGGATACACAAAAGTAACTTGTACCATGTAGTACATCCCTGTTAAGGTAACCTCAACTCCACCTCTGCTGAGCCAGATCCTCAAAGACCCATGGCAATTTCAAGACATAAAGGAAGTATAATAGACAGGAAAACAGAATGAAAAGCAACTGAATGAAAAGTGATCAAGGTCTTTATCAATTTCAGTGAAAATATAGTAGGTTAGCAACTTTTATAAGGAGTCCATACAAGAGTGGGTCCTTGAATCTTAAGCATTATTAACTACACAGTAAATACACCTTGACTAGGTAGGCCTTTTTTAGACCAATCTGTAGACAATAATAAATTAATCTCCACCTTTCCAATAATTTTATTTATTTGATTTTCTTTACATTCATTTGGCTAAATGAATAAAATAATGTGAAATATGAACTACGATGATCTTTGTTCCTTAATTTAATATAAATCTAGTGTTTCACATTTAAGATTTCCTTGTTAGTTTAAAAAGCGTTTTCAATCAGATACAGGTGCTAAATTTCATGAACAGTGGTCATGAAAGCCTGTTATTGCAGAACAATTACTAACTTCTTACAGCCCTTCTTAACTCCCCATTCATCTCTCTACAGGCCTCCTAACTGCTATTTTGCTTTCTGTCTCTAGGAATTTGATTATTCTAAGTATCTCATATAAGATAAATGATACAATATATGTCCTTTTGGAAATGTCTTGCCCTGAGTATGCAGTAAATTTGATACTTTCCCATACAACTCTTCTATTCCCCATAGAGTCCAGGGCTTTGTGATCTTTTTCTTACCCTTTGGGAGCATGAAATGGTACCCAGCTCCTCTCTATCAGAGCTTAAAGGCAAGATTAAGGACCTTGAATCCAACATGGTTATCTCACACCTTCAGAAGCAATAGAAAACTTTGAAAGGAACACATACTTCTCATTGCATAAGGCTCTTGGATCAGAGATTCAGTTGATTTACCTTATCCTTAATCTATTCTTTATTTTGCTGTATGTTTTATCAGGTCAAGTGTAGCAGCTTGGCATTGCAGAATCTAAAGATTAATCATGAAGAGTAAAAAGACAGTTACAGTGAAGGAAATCAGTAAATATTGAGGCAGAAGGATCAATATTATTTTTAATTTTATTTCACCTCTCAAGACAATAAGAAAAAAAAAAAAACAGAGAAAGAAAAGAGTAAATTGTGTAAATTTTTGTCTTTGAATAGTCCAGCCTAAGACTGTAGTAAATATTTAAAAATGATATCAAATCACTCAAGGACTAAATTACAGCAACATGAAAAAAATCCAGTCTTACCTATTTCTCAAAGACTAAGTGTTTTCAAGTGAATAAATGACACAGCTACTACACATGGCTCAGAGTTGCTTGAGATAAACAAAAAATAGTCCATTTATGGTCTGAAAACTACTTAGTCACCTGACTGATGTCAGTAATCTGGCCGACCAAACTGGGCCACCTAGTATAGATGGGAAGGGGAAATGGTTCAGCTATTCCAAGAACTCAGTACAACAAGAAATGCTGGCCACCTGTCAACAAGGGCCAGAGAAAGTAGTGCAGCCAAGATTAAAGGCCTATCCCTTTGCCAAAGTCTGTAATGAAGGCTGGTGAGCTTATTTGATTCTTATATTTTTGATGAAATCACTTCCTCAGTAGGCTGCAGAGAGTTCAAACTGGTAATTTAAGTGCATACCTTTGACACATCCTCACTCCACTCTTCTATTCAGGTCAGCACTTTAAGTTGTTCATGGTATGACAATATCTTCTAAGCTAAGTTAAATCCAGAAGCTTAAGACATGGTCAGGCAGATCAACACAGGCTGGTGTGCAACAGCATTATTAGTATATTGTCATTCTCAGCGTTGAAAGTTCAGGATGGCTCTACATGACTCATACCAAATAGGTTAGAAAAGAAAAACTCTTTCTGGGTTTTCACAAAACAAGATTGTTTTTCTGTGGGGATGTTGGGGAATTGGTCCATGTCTTTAAACCTCAAAATTATTCAAACAACACACCTTTGACATCCTTTCTCAGCTTAACAGTTTGTGAGTAAAGATTATTGACTACAAGTCTTAGAGACATATAGATTTATGATAAAGTAATATTAATAAGCAATATTAATAATTACAAATATCAATAAAGGTAAATTTAATAATTTGGCAGCATTTTATGCTGTGCGAAACCCTTTAACATTATCTCATTGCCATATTTTCTTCAGTTTTCTCATACCTTTTTGTCTTCTCTATATTAATTAGCTTTTAATTCAAAACAATGCCTTAAAAATGCTTTGACAACACTTCACATAGTTAAGTGATTTTTTTGCACTAATGTGAAATCTTTTCAAACCTGAAAATTCAATCATTTCAAAGTAGTTTCCAAATCCAATTTTTGGGTTGTGAAAGTCAGGAAATAAGTGCCAATTTAAACCAAAAAGATTTAGTTATGCCAACATACTAGAGTATCACATATGTAGCTGAAAATGCTTTCAAGGTTCACTCTAAATTTCATTCTAAGTTTCAAAACAGACAATGCTAGATAAGGTCATTTCTTGTTCTAAAATGGGTTTACTTGGTTTCCAGTGCTACAGCTAGATGAGAATGACTCTGCTATGGCCATTGATTTGTAATATAATAATGATAATGAAAAATAGTACTATAACTCTTTGCTATTTATTGAATACCTACAGAAAGGGAAGATGTGAAGTGCTGCCCAGTTTTCCCTCCAAGATGGCTAAGGTCATTCTCCCCTTGGCCGGACGTGTTGCCCGATAGAGCCGAGTGCCTCCCCAGGACTTGCTCTCACCCCAAAAGAGTTGTCTTTCTCAAGGTTTATGCCCCCTCCCTGGGGACAGCTGAAACCCCATGACTGTTCCAAGCAAGTTACAAAGGCCCGGCCACCTCATCTCAATCAGCAAGCCTCCAGGAGCCATCGCTTCCACAGCTCCCAATGGGATCAGCAAAAGCCCCTGTTCAGGCTCGTCACAGCTCATCTTCTCCCTCTGTCCATTCCTGCCTCCTTCACCCCCTTCCGAATGTGTTATTCAGAAAGCACCCCTCAAAAACTCTCCATCTCAGAGTCTGCCTCTCAGGAGCCTAACTTACAGCACTAACTCTGTGCTAAGAACTTGCCAATCACTTTATACATTTTTTGCCTTATGTATATAAATATATTTCATGTATATATCTTATAGTAACAGGATAGGTATCATTATATTCATTTGAGATATAATACAAATGAGGCTTAAACTTAGGTAGAAAACTAATGCTAATGTGTGGAGAAGAGGGATCAGGGAAGAAATGAAAGAGACAGGGTATTTACTATTTATTTCTGGTTTTGTTTCCTATGAATGTCATGACCCTTGTCTAGGGCAGGAGACATGTCCAGGATCCCTTTCTCGAAGTGGAGAGAATGTGACCAAGAAATTCTCCTCTTGCTTCTCAGGGTAGAAAACATTTTAGGGAAACACAACTATTTTTATCTAAAAGTTCAGGAGCTAACATTTGTATAAGATAACCAAAAAAAAAAAAAGAATATTATTAAAAAAAGTCACTTGTACGTTTTGATTTTTTTTTAATTCCCTCTCCAGAAGCAAGATTTGCTGTCTCAGAAGTCAAAGATATTCCTTTAAGAGGAGTTTTAGTCTGCAGCATAACATCATTAAAGGAAAGCTTGAATCCATGTCATATGAAAATAAAACTTAGAATTATCAAATTCAAGTTATTTTTTTCAAAAATGGAGCCCAGATGCAATCTAGCAAAGTACCATCTGTAAAATCTGTGTGACATAAAAGGATGCACTAAAAGTTTCGGCCATATCACAAAAACATTCTGCAGAACTCCAGGTAGCCCCTGGATTATATGGGCTGTGTCTAGGAGGAGAGAATTCCAACATGAGTTGAGGTCTCTGATCAGGGATCCAGGGCAGGGCACAAACCAGTGTCCCTGGGAGTGGAGCCGAACATCTCAGATTTTGCAGCAGGTCTGCACTGCATTCAGAAAATTCAAGTTACCTCTCTAGAGAGAATAGAACAAATGAAAACATTGCTCCATGTTTTCCTTCAGTGGTTAACACAAGTTTACATGTGCAAACACACAGAGAAGCACACACTCAGTAATGCAAGTTTAGTTCAACAGAAGTCTGCTTTCAGCCAACAATATGCAGGGACTCTGAAGTATTCCCATAGTAAACAGAATCAACACACAGTGAACTGCTATATTTTAATATTGTCTTTTCCTGTTCTGCTCCTCCCTTGCTGTTTCATCCTTCCAGATTTCTACTGTTTCTTGTGTGTTCTTCTGAGGGCAAGGAGGAGGGGAGGATGATAAAGGTGTGGAGCGAAGGAAGGTTTACAAATGTTTTTCTTTGGTTTCTGTTGCCACCTATAAGTGCTGCAGTCCCATCCAAAAAAAGAACAGTGGCGTGAGAGGTAGGAGATGTGACTGTCTTTTGAGTATCTTCCATTAGATGAACAGAACCTGGGAATAATTAGTGTTAATTTTTAAAGTAGCTTTTTCTGTTCACACGAGAAAAAAATAGTTGCTTAGTATTTGGTGCAAAAACCAAGAAAATCAAAATTTCTAAAATCTCCCAAGTTTTTCTTATGACTTAAGATAGCTACTTGCATATTTTTGAGACATTTCTTTTTCTAAAACTGGTATGGAAGGAATTCCTAATGAAAGAGATTTCTGAGAATCAAAGTTTCTAATGTCTTTCCCAAAAATGACTAGTACTGCAGGGATAATGATGATCTTGCTGGGTCTTTTTTAATTCATATGTTTTGTACTACAATTATGATGTATGCGTTTTAAAAAATTAGGACAAAGATCAGCAGTATTACTCATCAGATTGAGATGGTGGCAAGATAGACCTCAGTTCTAGAATTGTTATCAGAGGAGGCCTAGCAAAGAGTATTGCAGATAAACTCCGTTTTCACTTTACTTGTTTTATTCATTTCATGAATATTTATTCATTTTATGTATTTCTTTCTTACAGATAAAATGTCAGAGACTTCTTAATATAGTCCCCCAAATTAAAAAGGAGTACGATTTCACAAACCATTAGACTATATTTAAGTAATACTAATATAGTCATGCTATCTTGACTTCTTCCTCTTAGATTAATTACAAACACATATTTAACTTTTTACATACAAATTACATCCTTTAATTAACTAAATACATAGAGCTCAATCTTTACAAATATATGCCTCAATATGCATTTTCTTAAATACTCTTTGGAGAGTATGTGTTATAATGAAAATTATGGCCCTTGAATTTGAACAGAACAGACATCAATACGGCAGCATATTTACTTTTTAGAAGAATGAACATATATTTCCATAAGGTAGCCAGGAATGAGGCTTTATTATTACTCGGTCTCCTTCCACCCACATTCAGTTCTATATGAGACTGTATGTTCATCATTGTGTCTTCTCTATTCCAAGGACAGATGTACATCAAAGTGCAGAGGGTGTAGAATTGGCTTCTGAACTGGCACAAAGTAGTTTTTAGTTTGAATAGAATGCAATTCATCTTCTGATACTTGTTTAGAAGGTGGAAGGGATATTTTTAGTGGTTTTCCTGTAGGATGAATATAGTGCATCAGGAGTTGAGTGTTTGCTTCTTGAAAGAACAAGCATCATGTGTCAGACTGAAATTGTATTAGAGAGAAAAGGTCAAAAATCTCAATCTGTTCTCCAAAAACACTGGCTGGACTTGATGCTTTCCAATTCCCATGTTTTGGTTTTGATCTTCTGCTCTTAAGGGAAGGGATCTCATTTGAGTTTCATTGTTTATAAAGCACTTTGCAAATCTAGCATTGCCTATAAATAATAGTAATGTTAAGAGAAATTTTACTGGAGTGTTTATTTTCTTCTTGATTTGGTTTCAAAATGTCTTCAACTAGAATGCCTTACCCAGATCAATCAAGCCCCTGTATCCAGATAACTATTTGGAACAGAAATAAAGTAGAGTAACAGGAATTTTAAACTAGATTCCTTTGAGATGGCATGACATGTACAAGTCTTAGGAAGGAAAGATATACCTAACACTTTACAAGCTTTGACTAAACCCACATTTTTAAAATAATTTAAGGTTTAAACAACCCTTCTCCTACCCCATCACATCCCAACCAAATAAGGAGATGAGATTGAAGGAAAAGATTGAGTTAAAGACCCAGATACAAAGGATACTAATCTCACCTGTACTCTGGTGACAGACACCCATTTCAGAAGACAAGAAAATATTATTTATTTGGATTTTGCTCATTTCAAGTTTTTGGTGCAGGTCAAGGTTTCAGTTTTCCAATATATTATGTAAGAGAGGGTTCAAAAATTTACTGAGATATTGACAGGAATTTTAATAAAATTTCTGAATGGCTATTGGTAAAATTAAAGCAGTGTAGAGAAAAACAAACAAAAGCAGAGAAAGATGTGCTTTAATCATACATTCAAAGGACATTTTTAAAAGAATCTGGTAAGTAAATAACAAAAACTAGCAAATCACTCCATCAAAGAAGCATTTTATGAGATAAAAATAAAAGTAATCTTAAAAATTTATTGGATTATGCATGACTGTTCAACCTGGCACCTCCCCCTGGAGAGGTGGTGTGGAATTACTGAGCCCTGCCCTTAAGCAGACTCATGAGCAAAATATATGTTGCTGCAAATTTTAGTCAGTGAGTCTTGGCTACACAGTGTTAGATAACCAGAAGAGTCCAACACTTCTCACCTTATCTCATTGCTCTTGATACTGATAAAAAGTGGTGGGTTCTCTGCCCTAGGAGCTCAAGTGACCAATTCCTGAGACACTGGGATTTCCAAGAACAGAAGAGTTTATTGCTAGGCATGAAGCAGATAAAATGGCCTTTTGGTCTAAAAATCTGCTTCTCAGGGCTCCAGTAACTCTTATAGTTTTACAGTATTAAAAGATGGGGAGGTTTTAGGATAATGAGCACGATGGCTCAGGATGACAAGTTAGAGATGATCTAATTATTGAGCATGCACAGATTGATTACATGCTTAGTCACAGAACATACATATGAAAATGATGGCCTTAATATATGGACATGATTTTTAGTATTGCAATGAGGCACAGGCACTTTTAGGTTAAAGTTTAAGCCACTGTGCATGTCAGGTGGGCCAATTTTGGTTAGATCCAGTTCTGTCTAGCAAGATAGTTTTGAAATTGGAGTGGGTTAGTTCTGGGCTAATTCAAGGCCCTTCATTAATAAAAATTGGGGCTGTCTTTAGTGATCATAAGACTTAAAAATTAAAAAAAAAAAAAAAACAGGATAAAAGGGTACAAGTGAGGGTCAGTGACAAGGTTTTTACAATCACAAGATAAAAGTTATATAGTTATACAATCATTATCAGAGATCAAGGCAGCTAGATTACAGTTCAGAGATTTCAGGTATTTCCCTGTCTATTCTAATATACCAGAAAGTAAAAAGGAATATCTATATAATGATTCAGTAATCATAATCATCCCCTAAATCCTAACTTCTCACTTACACTCCCACTCTTATTCCCTACACATTCCCCCAAAAGGTGGCAGATGGGGACAAAGACTTCACCTATAATACCCATGCTACCAGTTGATCACCATTCTTCGCTGACACAGGACAAAACCGATCACAGAAATCATAGCTAATACTTGTTTAAACACCTACTATGCAATAGGCATAAGGTGTCAGACAGAATTTACTGAACAAAAGCCAACTGGGAAGACAGTTTAACAAGGCATTAGGACACCCATATACAAAGACCATTAGCTAACTGGGTAAATCAGTCCCTTCATGTAGCTCTGATTTCGCAACTTTAAAGTGAGGGAATAAAAGAGCATTTCTAAGACATCTTGTATTTCTGAATTGTATGAAATGTAGCAAGATGTTGTTTACTCATAAATAAAAATTGGTTAATAAATATTCATGCATGCTTTTGATTACTTTTGTGAGAGGAAAATTATGATTCCCTCTTCTAGCTTGTAACATGAAACTAAAAGGGCAAATGCTATGTTTTAGGATGTTTGGATGTTCTTTTCCATTGTGGATCTCTGTCCAACTCCTGAAATGCACACCAAAGAACTCTGGAAATTATGCTGAGCTCAAGAGAGGGCCAAGGATTTCAGTGTTTCATTATGATCTATCTGCTATTAATGATTTGCCAGCAGTTTCATTTAGGATAACAAACTCCTTTCAGAATATCATTAAAGCTATGGACCCTCACTCCCTCCCAGAATATATTTACACATGAAAACAAAATTTTGAGAGAGCAGCACAGAGGTTAAACGGAATGGGCTCTGAGGTGAGGAAATCTGTTTCAAATCTCCAAAATCCATTACTCACTAGCTTTATAACCTCTCTTTTCTGCTTCCTCATTCTTGAAATAGTGCTGATAATAATAGTTCCCAGCTACAAAAGTTGTTGTGTAGGTTAGACGAGGAACGTATTTCTTCACTTAGTATAAAGCTTGAATAGGATCATTAATTGTTAGGCACTGTTATTTGTTACTCATGGTTTCACGTATGCAAAAAAACCTCCCATAACCCGCTCACAGACCCTTCAGAGTTACACGCTCCTGCAATCTTCCCTATGGTTCTTGATATTAAGAACACTAATAAGGGGGCAAATATAATATATTCAATCAGCAAACATAACTTCTGAATCACTTGCCTCCTTCAAATCACTTTTTCATATTCCTAGGGGTTTCTCTTAACTTTTTCATTGTCCAACTCTGCTTTTAATAGTACTTGAGTATTCTTTTAAAGTATGTTTAATGAAAAATATGTATTCATGACCATATTTAAATATTACTGCATGATGTTAATGGAAGAACAATGTCATTTTGTTGTAAATGACAGCTCCAAGAAAAAAATATTAATAAGGTTTGGACAAGGAAATGGAGAAAAGAGAAATTTGTTTCAAAAAAATATTTAAAATTAAATTGAAGAGGAAGTCTGAGAAAGAAACCTTAAAGATACAGTTAAAAAGCATAAAAAGTTAAAGAAATGCTGAAAAACTGCAATTCTAATATAAAAGTAAAATTAATTTGAGCAATTTTGAATTTGAATGCAACAGTGCAACAATGCTGACCAATCACTCACTGTGATCTTTATTTCTATGAAGGAACCCAATAGTATGACTGAATTTCTCCAAAACTAACTTGCCTTTGCTTGTGTATTCCTGAATATATAATGAAGAGTAGCTTACTACAGGCCCAGAAATCTCCAAGTATTTTGAACTGTCATGGTTTGTTGCGATAAAAACTATACCTATGGATGAGTGTATGTGAATTTACTATTTCAATCATTTATACAGATCCCATAGACACAAAATATTGCCCAACCTTGGAGGAGAACTATATTTTTATCAACTTTTAAAATAATATAGATACAATATAATGCACTGTTTACTAAATTCTGTCACAGAAAACTAGATATTTTGTGATTACAAAGATAAATTATAAATATCAAAATAGAAGTTAGACTAAGTTCCTGAGAATAGATAATATTGTAGTATGTATGTCATAAAAGACCTGTGCTGTAGACCTGCTTAGAATTTCCAAGCTACCTGGTTTAGACATTGAAAGTCAAGAAAGTATAATTAATTGTCTGAAATACCCTTGACTTGAAGAAAAACCTGGCACTCTGGGAAAATAAATTCAACGTATTATGGGATTATTATTCATTCTGTGTCAATTCAGTAACAATAACTATTGCTTTCTAAAAGCAAAGCGTAAATCAGGCTGCTCTATTTAGCAATTGGAAGAGGTTACTCATAAAGAGAGGAACACGCACTCTGGCTCAAGGTTCTGCTGCTGATTCACCTCGTGTCCTTGAGCGATTGACTGAAGGCACCTTTGTCTCCATCTCTGCATTCACAAAAACAGAAATAAAACATGCTTCTAAAATTACTTAAAGACCCCCAAAAGGAAGGTGAACAATTCCATTGGCATCTTTATGGGGCAGTCGATCAAAGGAATAAAGGCTATAGGGAAAAGGGCATTGATTGAGAATAAACGGTTTCAAGTTCAACAGCGAATTCAATGTGAATTAAAACTAAATGTAATTCCCTTCCTAAAAGCTATTTATTAAGGTATTTGAACCTGGAGAACATATTTACTTTGAGAGTATTTAGTTTTTTAAAAGCTACAGTTATTTATAAACTAGTGCTTATATACTCCAAAATATCACAACTTAAATTCAGTGAGCCAAGTTTTCCCTTTTTTTTTCCTTAATCCTTTTACCCTGTATACAGAAAACAGTACCAGTGAAAGAATATGGGTTTATTATGCTCAAGATGTAATTAAATCATTTTGTAGGATCTAATGTATTTTTATTTTAAAGTTGAGAAAACAAACCCATGGCATTCATCCTTAACTGGAGTGAAATACTTAGAAATAGCTGTATATTTCTATAAAGTGGACTATTCTCATAGAATATGGGGGAGAATGTGGTTAACTGGTTTATTTCCAAGTTTTTGATATCTACTCTTTTCTTTGAAATGAATAATGTGACTTAGAGTGATCTTTACTAAAAGTGTTTAGCAAGTTCCCTATTCTTGACCATATCATTCTCTCAAATTTAATGAATGAGACTTTTATAATTTTTTGAATTTTGTTATGATGGTAGTGGTGGTGGTTTTAAAACAGCCTCAGAATTCTTTAATGCTTCTCCCATCAAAAGTTGGGTTTCCACCCTTTGAATCTGGGCTCTGTGACAGTTTTAACAACCTTGCATGGTAAAAACAAAACTGTCCAGATATTAAAAAACTGTCATCTTCTACTTCTTCTTTCTTGGGAGGAAGTCCAAATAACCCAAGGAGGTACCTACATGGAAAGTAAACAAAGTCCTCAACCTTCAGCCGCAGCTGAACACTCAGCCAACAACCAGTACCAATTTGCCAGCCTTATTACAGCCATCTTAGAGGTAGATCCTCCAGGACTCAGCCAAGCCACACCAGATTACACCATGTGGAACAGACAAGCCTAAATTGCAAATTCGTCAGCAAAATGAATTATTGTTCTTGTTTTAAGCCATTATGTTTTAGGGTGGTCAGTTATGTAGCAATAAGTAACCAGAACACATTTCAGTGTCTGGAAGCAGGGTATTGCCATAACAAATACCTAAAATGTAGGGGCTTGCTTTTAGGACTTGGTGGCAAATAGAAATGAGAGAGTTTTGAGGAAAGTTTTAGTAAAAGCCTAAAGTGTTTCAATGTGAGCAATAATGGAAACATGAAGGACCTCAAGAAGAGCATTAGTGGAAATCTAAAAGCCTATGATAATTGGTCTAAAAGCTGTCTATGATAGTTTAAAGAAAAGTGAGGAAATGTTACAAAAGCTTAAGGTAAAGCAACCCTTATGTGGTAGAAGGAAATTTATCAACTCTTCTGCTACCTGAGGTAATGTGGAAATTAGCAAATGTACCTAATGAACTCAGTGATCTGGTTAGGGAAATTTCTAGTCAAAATATTAATAGGTCTAACAGGATTTTGTTTGCTTCTGATGATCACATGCAAAAGGAAATAAATATTAAATAAATAAATGAATGCTAAATAACAAACTCTTAAATATGAAGGACCCAGAATTTGCTGGCTTTGTAAATAAAAGATTATCTCATTCAGAGCCTCTCCAGATGACGAAATACCTTTAAAGTAGGAAAGGGCCTCAGACTAAAGATCAGATCCTGTGCTGGATAAAAAGATCATTTATCTATCTAATAACATAGAATTTTTTTACATAGCCAGCGTTTTAGTTTTCTAGCTGTGAAAGCAAATACCACCCAATGTGTTGGCTTAAACAATGGGAATTTATTGGCTTGTGGTTTTGAGGCTTGGAGTCCAAAGTTGAGGCTTCAGCAAGGTGACGGTTTTTCTCCAAAGACTGTGGCATTTGGGGCTGGCTGCTGGTGATCCTTGGTCCTGGACTTTTCTGTAACATGGCAAGGCACATGGTGGCATCTTCTCCTTTATCTTCCATGGTCTGCTGACTTCCAGCTTCTGGCTGCTTCCTGTGGCTTCTCTCTCGTGGCCTTCTCTATAAGATCTGTAAACAAGATTTAGAGCCATCCTGACTCAGTTGGGCCAACCCTAACTGAAACAGCCTCATCAAAAGGTCCTATTTACAATGGCTCATACCCACAGGAATGGATTAAGATTAAGAACATGTTTTTCTGGGGTATCTAACTCCAAGCCACCACAACAACCATGCCAGTGCTGTATTGCTACCAGTCAGTAGAACTTGTTCCCATGGTATAGTCAGCGGGAAATCAAAATTTTTGGCTTTTCCAATTGTGACATATAAATAATGTAAAGTTGATCTATCCAATTTAGTTAGTTTCAAAAGGCTTGTGTATGTACAACCGGAGTAATCTTTTTTACAGTTGAAAAGATCAATGATAGGGTAATTATTAGCAATAATAATAAAAACAACTACCACAATAATAAGGGTAACAGAGCTAAAGTTAGTTAAGTTCTTATTATGGATCAGGCACTAATTCATGTATTAACTAATTTAATTCTCAGAATAACCTATGAGTTAAGATTTTTTTTGTTATCCACATTTTGTAGAAAAATAAACTGAACCACAGAATTGAAGTAACTTGACTAAAACGGTTGAACCAGGATTCAAAAGCAAACAATCTAAATGCTTAGAATATTCCATTTAAGAATATAAGATATTTAGGGAGATAGCAAATTCATTCACCTAGTATCAGTAGCTTAAGATGATAATAAAATTAGTCTAAGTGCTTAGAATCCCCAATACATGAAAAACAAGAGACATTGAATTCGTGCTGTGTGGCCATAGAATTTTATAAATGGCTTCATTAGCAACTATCACATTTCATTTTAAATCTTTGTTTTCATGTGTTTTTATCTTAGTGAAATGTTAGATATGTCAAAAATGAGACATAGTCAAAGTTTGTATCATGAGTGTGTATCATAGTTTCTGAAATGTTTATAATTCTTAAATAAATTCAAAATGAACACTAAATGTGTGAGGATAATAATTCTTAGATCAACTTGGCCATCTCAGAACACCATTTGAACTACTTTTGGAGTGCAATAGAGTTTTCTTATCACCACCATCACGACCACCACCACCACCTCCACCACCTCCACCAAACCTCCACTACCACCGCCACCACCTCCACCACCACCACAACCACCTCCAACACCACCACATGACCACCTCCACCTCCACCACCACCACGACCGCCTTCACCACCACCACGACCACCACCACCACCAGCATCTCCACCACGACCACCACCATCTCCACCACCACCTCCACCTCCACCACCACCACCTCCACCACCACCACCACCGCCTTCACCACCACCACGACCACCACCACCAGCATCTCCACCACGACTACCACCATCTTCACCACCACCATCGCCTTCACCACCACCACGACCACCACCACCAGCATCTCCACCACAACCATCACCATCTCCACCACCACCTCCACCTCCACCACCACCACCTCCACCACCACCACCACCACCTTCACCACCACCACGACCACCACCACCAGCATCTCCACCACGACCACCACCATCTTCACCACCACCACCACCACCTCCACCACCACCTTCACCACTACCATGACGACCACCACCATGACCATCATGCCACCTCACCTTCCTAGGAACTGGCAAACACCACTTCCCTTCTTGAGGTTTGGCACATACCAAAGCCAGCCTAATTTTTTTAAAGGATTTATGTTGGGAGCACATTTGTAATAACACTCAAGACTGTTAAAGAGAAAAGCATTCCTTTAGTACAGAAACTCGAGGAGATATGGTATGCGTGGCCCTCTTGGCAGTGTAGAAGATCTGACTGACTGGTGGGTGTAGCCTTCCCTCCCTCTGCCCCAGTCCAACCCCAGTAGATCCATCCAAAATGGATCCTGTCAAGTGGTTCACAATTGATTTAGAAATCTGTGGAGGGAGAAGAAAAGAGATCCAGGGGAAAAGAGAAGATAGGAGGTTAAGGGAAAAGGAGGAGCATCTAAGGAAACGAGGTTTAGATCTGTCATGGTCTAAAGAGGGAGTCACAGGAAGGAGATCAAGCTGTAGTGAACAGCTGCAGGGACCATTTGAATGGAGAAGAGGAGGCTCTCCCAAGTTCCCATACCCTCTGTGGATGCTGTGTGAATTGGACGAGACAAGCCAATTCTGAAGCAAAGGATATTTACACATTCCATTAGATTCTCCAGTGTGATTCTGTTAGATATTTTCTCATAAATAGCATTACTCCTCCAACACTCTACAAAAACCATTACACTGGGGTTACGTATATATAGCTGGATAAGCAGGAGTTCACCACCAAGACACAATAACAAAAATGTGTTCCCTTTTTTTTCATTTACGAAAGTTCATGCTCTCCATTTCACTCCAAGATTTTCAAAATATAAACACACAAAGTTATTTTTAAAGTCTATTAAAGGAGTAGAGTACACCTTTTACCTTTCCCACTCTATACTACTTCTCTTTTCTTGTTACCGTGATTTACTGATCTCGTTCCAGATCCAATCATCAGCCCCTTTGGGGTTTGTTAAAACTCCATGTTAAACTTCCCTTAAGAGTTTAAAAACCAGGGCAAGAAGCTTCATGTGGGACCATTTTGAAGTGTAAGGTGAGAAGACAACATGCACAGTTAATGAGGACTCTGCAACACCATCCCACCAGCTTTAGCACCGCTTCAGCTGGGAGCCCAGGTACCTGAGTACACGCAAAACATCTGGGCTTTAGGAGGCCGTGAGAGCTAATGCCGAATGCTTCAGACTGTGAACTACCGACGGGGATGAAAGATGCATTGTCTCACTGGCCTAGATTTCAGATGTCTCTGTTAAAACCAGACTGCTGTACCCTGGCAGGCAGCTAACCCTTCTTTTTTTCTCAGAAATAAAAATTGATACAGGGGAAGGGGAGATCCGAAAATAGGATTTAGCCATTTAATCAGAAGAAATCCCACCAGTCTGGCTGAGTTCCTCTGTATGCAGTTAAAAATATATTTCATTCTTTCTGAAGACCCCTTTCGAAAGCATTAAAAAGAGCCAGTGTTCTGTGTGTCTGAGGTCTTTTAAGAATCATCCTATATTTTCTGAGAGAAAAGGCAGCTGGAGGCTTTGTCTGCAAAAAGGTATTTCATTTTACACTCTAGGCAGCAGTAGCAGCAATTACAAAAAATGACCACCACAATTGTCATAAAGTGATTCAAAATATAGGTTATATTTGTTAAACTGTTCCTTAACTGCAAAAGTGCCTCTCAGCATTTAAGGTATTTTTTTATTAAAATTATAATTTCATGAAAATTTTATGACAAAATTCCTACATATTTCCTGAATTTTATTAATATTTTTAATAGTGTGGAATTTTATTATAGTATATATGCTTAATAAATATATGATGTTGAAGATATTATTTGTAAATGTCCCTGGCAGTAATAAGAGCTAATGCTTGGTAGCGCTTGTCATGTGCCAAACACTGTTTAAGCATTTTACATATAGTACCTATTTATTCTTCACAACAAACCAATGGGGGGAAGTAGTTATTTTCATCCCCATTTTACAGATAAGGAACCTTAGGTACAGAGAGCTTAAATAACTTCCTCCAGATCACAGAGCTGGCAAACAGCGGGTTTAGAATTCACACTCAGGCTGCCTGGCTGCAGAAACCAGGCTCTTTAACTGGAACACACTTTGCCTCTTTAACCTTAACCTCTTCTTCATGTTACGGAAGATCTCTTTCCTCCTGCTTAATGACCAAACCATTTTGCCTTCCTCCAATCTATGTTGCATAATGCAGCCAGAATAACTCTTTCAAAAAGAAATTCGGATCTTCCAAGTAATGGAATCATACAATATCTACAATTTTGTGTCTGGTGTCTTTTGCTCAGCAGGCTATTTTTGAGATTGATCATGTTGTTGAGGACATTGGTAGTTTATTCTACAGGCAAAACTAATACGTGTTTGTAGAAATCAGAACACTGCTTAGCTGAGAGGGGTGGAGGGTGGTTGTCACCTGGAAAGGGACACACATGAAGGCTCTGGGCTGATGGAGACACTCTCTATGTGTGATAACATGTTACATACGTAGAAAGTCATCGATTTGTGCATCTTGCTGCAAATCACACCTCAATAAATAAAACACAGGGGGGAAGATTTGCAAAGAAGCCAATGTGAAAATTGCTTTTCCCCATTTAAAAATCTTAAAATTTCCACCACTGTTAAAATTAAAATCCTTATGGAGGCCTCTGTAGCCTTGATCTAGCCCTGCTTCCGTCCCCAATCTCATTACCCACCATGCCTTGCTCTCTGCAGCCCAACCACACATCACTAGACTTCCTTCCATTGCTCAAATATGCCCAACCATACTGTCCCCTACCCCAGGGCTCTGGAGGTGCAATTCCTTCTGTCCAGAATGTTGATCCTTTTGCCTGGTCAATAATGTTTTCTTTGGATCTTAGTTTCCACTGAAAAAAGTTTCCCTGACTACTGAGACTAGATCAGATAAGGAAGGAAGGAAGGAAGGAAGGGAGAGAGAGAGGGAGGGAGGGAGGGAGAAAACCAAACACAACATACCCTCTCCTGGCATAAAGTACCTCTCCATGTCAGAATTTTCATTATTATAATTTTACACTTGTTTGCAAAATTCTTTGATTATTGTCTTTTTCTCTTAAAGACTGTAAACTTCATAAGGGCAAGAACTTTGTCTATTTCTTTCTACTTTACCTTCTCTGGTATAAAGTTGCTTAACAAAAGTATCCATTGATTGAATGAATAGATTGTGAAGACCCCCTTTCTTTTGGATTTCAAATCCAATCCTGAATCAAGTCTACTTTGCAAGTCAGTAAAGTTAATTGAAACACTTATAACAGATATTTTGAAATGAAATTTTATTTTATTTTGGGGAGGAAGGGTATGGCTGTAAAGTGTTTGCAACAAGATGGCTTTGAGCTCTGCCAAGGAGATAGAACCTAATGTGGTGACATTGTATATTTTGAGGTTAATAAATTTACGTTTTTTTGGTTAAATGAAAGAAAGTTTACTTGAAGCTATATTCCCCTGCTTACAAAGGATTACTGGTCTTCTTCAGAATTGGGATTTTAAAATGTAATTGTTATTTTCTCCTAACATCTGAGATTTAGTCTACAACAGATTTTTTTCACTTTTTCATAACTGTGACTCACAATACAAAATAGACAATTTTATAGTTTCTTTTACCCTTACTGCAAGCCATATTCCCTGATACTTTCTATTTTATTTTACCCTATTGAATGTTATTACATTCTATGATATCTTAATCTATTATATTCTACACTACTCTATTTAAGCACTCTGCTTTGCAACCCACTAAATTAATCCATAGTCTCATTCTTTAAAAAAGGATACAAGATGCTAAAATTGGTATTTTCAAAGTAAAACCAACTCAAATGAAATAAAACAAAAGCACCATCAAATTGTTTTGCAGCCATTGTGTAAATCAAACAACCTAATTTTATGTGGCTGCATTTTCCATTCTTTGGTAACTTGTTTTGTTGATACGCCTTCTCATCCCATGAGATATGAACCAAAATGATTATAAAGGCTTACAGTAAATCTCATAAATAAATAAAGAAGAAACATTTCTACAAAGTTTTCCTGAAGTTTGATGTTAATCAGGGAAGCATGTTAGGAGCACATAATCATTGAAATCTGTTCAAAACAAGATGGCCTTTTGTAGTCAAGAACTGTTCAGCAACTTTAACCTAAATCAGGCACCATTTTAAAAGACCCACAATGGATAAAACACCATGAGAATAAATTGTCAAATGAAAACATACATATCCATCGAGAGGTCACTCTGGTGGACATTCTTATGCACTATATAGATAACACCTCTTAGGTTTTAATGTATTGGAATAGCTAGAAGTAAATACCTGAAACTACCAAACTCCAACCCAGCAGTCTGGACTCCTGAAGACGATTATATAACAATGCAGATTACAAGGGGTGACAGTGTGATTGTGAAAACCTTGTAGATCACACTCCCTTTATCTAGTGTATGGATGGATGAGTAGAAAAATGGGGATAAAAACTAAATGACAAATAGGGTGGGATGGGGGGGATGGTTCAGGTGTTCATTTTTTACTTTTATTTTCTTACTCTTATTCTGATTCTTTCTGATTAAAGAAAATGTTCAGAAATATATTGTGGTGATGAATACATAACTATATGATCGTACTGTGAACAGTTGATTGTATACCATGGATGATTGTATCGTATGTGAATATATTTCAATAAAACTGAATTAAAAAAAAAAAATACGTATCCATCTACTCAGTCCTATAACTCACAGTTAGATACTGAAGGCACCAGCCAACACTTTATCATTATGACACAAAAACATGTGCATGACCCAATCAGCTAATAAAAGTGATAGTTGATATATGTGATACTAGACATATTTATTTATGATTTTTCCTTGAATTTCTAGGGAAACTGACCAACTGTTTAAGTTGAAAATCAGTTGCTAAAGCAACTACAGAACATAATAGCTTTGACTACTGGATCTAGAACAAGGTTCATCTGTTAAACTAGCATTGTTTCTTAATGAGTAGAGGTGAAGGGTCTCATATTAACTCATTTATAGGAGCTAACAGAGCATTTAAGACTCAGTAAATGTCTGCTGCCGAATGAATTATTTAATATATGAATAAAGATTCTTCAGGCCCTTTAACTAGGTGTCAACAGGTAGAGATGAATCCAAAACTCTTTCAATCCTAAGAGAATTGTA
Source organism: Choloepus didactylus (assembly GCF_015220235.1). Lineage (NCBI taxonomy): Eukaryota > Metazoa > Chordata > Mammalia > Pilosa > Megalonychidae > Choloepus > Choloepus didactylus. Next base: position 21,536,011 of record NC_051311.1, read on the forward strand.
TGAGAAAAGTTTCTTCCTACACTCATTTTTTTTTTCCCCCTGGGCTTAAAATAAGTTCTGTTGGGATCCATGGGCCTCTTTACCTCTCATAATTTCCCTATATGACTCAAGATGCTATTTCCAGAATGTCAGCTTTAAAGGTCCTGGGTACTGCCCACCACTTTCTAATCTTCGTGCAATCTTTTACACCAACTCAAGCAAATCTTTGAACACACTGAAGCCTTTAGCACTTTCTCATCATCAATTGTTCTCTTTCTTACAGAGACTGATGGTTATGGTTATTCCTCAATATCCTTTCTCCCAATATGCAATAAAGAGATAAAACCTTCATGTTTTAGTTTGTCAGGGTTGTTATGACAAATACCACACATTGGTTGGCAGGAATTTATTATTCCTTGTTGAACAGGGGTTTATTGTCTCGCAATATCAGAGTCCAGAAGTTCAAAATCAAGGAATTGGTATGGTGAAACTTTCTTCCTGAATTCTGTAGTGTTCTGGTGATGGCAGTCCTCTGTCACATGGGGATGTCTTTGGTCTCTTCCTGTGGTTTGCTCTGATTTTTGGCTTCTACTGGTCTCTGGCCTCTCTCTCTCTAAGGTCTCCAGTAATATAGATTGAGACCCACTCTGGTCCAGTTTAACCACACGTAAAGAGTATATTAGAAGATCCTATTCACAAATGTGACCACACTTTAACTGACAATACATCTTCAAAGTGTTCTGTTATAAATGGATTCATACCCACAGGAACACAGGTGAAGATTAAGAACATATCTTTTGTTGGGGTATATGATTCAACCTACCACACCCCAGATTTCATCTTGACAAATGACTTCCCAAAATAGATCCTCTATCCTGAAGCTAAATGTAAAGAAACATGTCAAATGGTAGCTTCTAGGAGTGTTCCTTAAAATGTGTGTCTGTTCCACATTCTTTTGGTATCTTCTCTTATCACACTAACTGGAACATGGATGTGATACCTGCTGATCTGATCGCCTTTTTGGATCACAAGGATCGGGGCTATCCCCTAGCGATGACAGAGTATGGGTGTCTCAGGACATCATGGACCTGAACTATCTTACCAGCTCTGAATCTCCTACCTTCAGAATTTTACATGAAAGAGACAAAAAAAAAAAGGAGGGGGGGGGGGCCTTCAATTTTATTTAAGCTACTGCAATTTTGGTCTTTGTTACTCTAAGCAGAACTTAATCCTCACTGATATACTGTCCACCTTTCCTTCCTCACCTCTCTCTCCGACATAATTTATCTGAAAAGCGCTAACTCCAGTCAAAATCATATATATACCTCCCTCATGCCTGCCACGCAGCAGCAGAAAAAAGCAACAAAAACACACAATGGTGGTAACCCATCTCGCTTTAACTTTACGGCCACAAATATCAACTGGGCATACACCACCACCCACGATCCGTCTATGGTTCCCTGGTATTATTGCTTTGTATTCTTCCAGTGACTTTTCCATACATTCTCCTGTCTCCTCAAAACTATATCCAACTATTCCCCTCCCCAACACACACACACACCGTGCCAGTTTGAATGTATTATGTCCCCCAAACGCCATTATCTTTGAAGTAATCTTGTGTGGGTGGACCTATCAGTGTTGATTAGATTGTAATTCTTTGAGTGTTTCCATGGAATGTGCCCCACCCAACTGTGGGTGATAACTCTGATGAGATAATTTCCATGGAGGTGTGGCCCCACCCATTCAGGGTTGGCCTTGATCAGTGGAGACATATAAATGAGCTGACAGAAGGAACTCAGTGCAGCTGTGAGCGACATTTTCAAGAGGAGCTACAGTCAAGAGGGACACTTTGAAGAAAGCACAGTAGCTGCAGGTGAGAGGACATTTTGAAGATGGCCATTGGAAGCAGACTCTTGCTCCGGAGAAGCTGAGAGAGGACAGATACCCCAAGTGCAACTAACAGTGACATTTTTGAGGAACTGCAGCCTAGAGAAGAACATCCTGGGAGAAAGCCATTTTGAAACCAGAACTTTGGAGCAGACACCAACCATGTGCCTTCCCAGCAAACAGAGGTTTTCCAGACACTACTGGCCATCCTCCAGTGAAGGTGCCCTGTTGCTGATGTGTTGGCTTGGACACTTTATGGCCTTGAGACTGTAACTGTGAAACCAAATAAACCCCCTTTATAAAAGCCAATCCATCTCTGGTGTTTTGCATTCCGGCAGCATTAGCAAACTAGAACACACACACACGCACACAGACACACACAATGACTTTGCCTCACACTTCATTGAGAAAATGAAAGCATTCATTTGAGAAAACCCTGATTTTCCCAACACAAAAATTACTTTCCTTATTCCATATGACCCTCTTTTTACCAGCCCATATATCTGTTAATCTTTATGCTAAAACCTCTTCAGAGAATTGTCTGTACTTGTTTTAACTAATTCCTTATCTCACATCCTTTCCTCAGCCCACTCCAGAGGGCTGCTTTCCCAATCCTCCCACTGAAACTGCTCTTATCAGCTAGTGACTAGCGACGCCACGTTTCCCATCCAAGGATCACTCCTCTGTTCTGATTTTGCTTGACCCACCAGCAGTAATTCACTTGGTTGGCCTGTCCCTCCCTCTTGAAGCACTTCTGCCTCCTTCGGATTTTCTTTTACTTGGCTGACTACTCCTTCTCAGTTTCCTGGTTCATTTCCTGAGCTCAAGTTCTATATAATAAGCAAACTGGAGCTTTTTTCTCTTCCCTGTTTTCGCACTTTGCCTGGGTCACCACCACCAGTTCCATGACTGGGACCACCACTTGATATGAAAGATACATAAAGTCCTGCTCTCACTTCGGAATTCTACACCCATGTAGACTACCATGTACTATCTCAATTTCTTGATTTTTCCCCAGATTTCCTCTTTTCTCTGTTTTCAGTCTTCCTAAACCAGCCAATAATTTAGTTTTCCTTGATCCTAACCCCTACATCCCACTCTCAATATTTAATCTTTGAGCAAATGAGTTAATTCTAAAACCATACCATAAACCTGCCAACCTCTCCTTATCTCTAATATTGTACCTTATTCCAAGTCACCAGCAGCCCTCTCACCCAGTCTATATAGCACTTTTCCACTGTCTTTTTAGTTTTCTGCCTGTTCGCTTGTCTATTCTTCCCTGCCCCCCTTCACTAGAACATGAGCTCCAGGAGAGCGCATTTAAGTCCTTCATCTTGCACAACACTACATCTCCAGCATCTTGAGCAGCTCTTAGGAACATGGTGGGTTTTCAGTAAATGTTCATTGAGTCAATGACTACTCAGTGCATTGGAAAAGTGCATCACTTCTATATGGGTCTTGAATCTGGACACATTTCCAGCCATGCTTTCATTTTTGTTTACCTGTAAGGTTACTTGTGGTTCAATATTGCCATGTGATGGCACAGCATCTAACTGTGGGATTCTCTGGTTTTTATGCAAAGCGACGAAAGGAAGCTGGCCAGTAGCACCTCTAAGAACCAAAAGATGAAATGGTATCATTAACTGCTTTCAAGTATAATCCAAACTGTGTACATAATAACTGCAGTAAATTTTATGCAAAGTGTTAGGCCTTGGATTTATTCTTTTCTCTTTTATGTTTTTTTTTTTCCCTTCATTTGCTATTTAAAATTCATTGGCAGGCACTCATTCTATTTTTAAAAACATGTTTATTACATGCAGCCCCCTTATAAATGCATTGTTAGTTCTATCTTTAGCTTCTAAAGCTTTCAAGTCAGCACTCAGCCTTTTTATTGCTGTGAACTCTTTTCAAAGTCAATATAAAAAAGAAGTCAGCATCAGTTAATCAAATTGTCTTTTTTATTTAACTTGTATTTGATGTACGAAAACTTTCCAGATGAATGGTAACATTTTGTTTTATTAGAGATTAGCTTCCACTACTGTTTTCAGAGAACTTTCCAGCTTCTTTCCTCAGGAACTTGATTTTAAAATGGCCCTGGAGACTTCAAATGCCAAGACTCTTAGCAAAGGGCATGTGAAACAGCATCTGTTCTGCTGCCGCCAGAGTAGCAACTCCTTTTGATGTCTTCTTGCTATTCGACGGGGATAGCAAGGGTCTCTCCATATGTCAACATGCCTAGGACAAAGGAAACAGAATCACTCCATAAAGAAACAATTGAGAAGCAGAGAAATTACTCCTAGTTAAAAGAAGTTAATAATCAAATCTCCTTAATAGAGTAATAATAGCATCTTTTAAGCATACTACCTTGGGGCTCGAGTTCTGGTCTTGACATTAATCTAACTTGACAAAATTTGCTAACACTCTTCTTCTTGCACTAGGATTACAAGATTTTTTTTTCTTTTAATTCTGGCAAAAATATTTTATTATGTGTATAGACACACTGTGTCCAATGGACCAATATTAGGGCTCATATGAAAGGATTTTTAAAGCTAAGAATAACTCCCTGATTAACTTCATAGAATCTAACAGCCAGAAGTGATCTTGAAAGTCACCTTACAGAACCCCTCATGGTACAAACAAGGAAACTGAGGTTTTCAAGGGCGAAGTGATATGTCTAAACAATGCACAACTTCATTACTGGACTATGTCCTTCATTCCTCCAGTGAAAAGTAACTCTGGGTTGCAGGGTTGCCCCCGTGAATACGCCCACTTTTCCTATATAGGGTACTAGTTTTGCATGTTTACCCAGTTCTCTTAGGTTATACACTCAGAGGTTTCTGAAGCAAATGTCTTTTAGAATCTATTACTATGGTGTACAGACCCCAAACCTTCAAATACACAACACGGGTAGACAATAAAAGGCTTGTGCCCTCATTGCTCTCCCAAAAACAGCTCACTATTTCCTGGGCGCCTCTAATATGAGGGCAGAAAATATAATTTAACAGCAGTTCTATTCAAGGAAGGATAATTGAGACTCAATAAGTCAGTCCTTCACCTTTACTTTATTTTAATAAAGATGGAGACTCTTCACACACCAGGGGTACAAATGGGCAGATATCTTCTGGCAGTCTCCATGAAAGCAGTAGATGACATTCCAACTCCAACCCAGAGAGGATAATTGCAGCTGGACAGGACTTGCATTTCATAGGAAAGAGCATCTATCTAGTTAAAGTGATAAACATTAAAAAAAAAAAAAAAAAAAAAAGACTAATCTGCCCTATCAAGGAAAAATACTTGAGTGGTGAGGAAAGCAAATTATTAAGAATTGTTTTGCAGACTCATCTGCCATCAGCTAAGACCCAACTACATAAATATAGCTGTGATTTACGACTCTTGAAGGTAAGATCTCTTCCATTTGGAGGAGCGAAAACTGCATCTCTTAGGAAAATGGCTAGAGCAGGGCACAGCCTTTGAACGGAGTTGGGAGGCACAGAGAAGCTGTGCAAAGCAAACTGCACTAGCAACTCAGTGTCCAGCTGCTGGCAGGGGCTGCCGGGCCAGGAAGAGAGAGGACTGCTCAGTGGTGAGCCAGGAGGCTCGGCAGCTACCGCAGCAATGGCTGCCCAGGACCCAGAGATGAGTCGGAGGGACGATGGCATTCTCGTTCTGTCGTAGTTTGCCAGGATTGCTGTGACAAACACCGCCCAGTGAATTGGCTTAACAACCGGAAGTTGTTGGCTTGCGGTTTTAGAGGCTGGGCGTCCAAAATCAAGGTGTTGGCAAGACAATGTTTTCTCCCCCTAAGACGTTCTGTAGCGTTCTGGTGCTGGCTTGACTCCATCCTTGGGGCTCCTTGGCTGCGTTGGTATCTCTGCTCTGTCGCACAATAATCTGTCTCTCCTCGTGTCTGCTCTTCCAGTGTCCTCTGGCTTCTGGCTCCTGGCTCCTCCGTGTGGCTCACTCTGACTTCCAGAGTCTAAGGCCCCCAGTAAGCTAAATTAATATCCACCCTGAGTCAGTTGGCCACACCTTGACTAATGAAAACATCTTCAAAAGGTCCTATTTATAAATGGGTTCAGAGTCACAGGAATGCAGAGTAAAGAACTTGTCTTTTGAGTGGGTTTATTATTCAACCTACCACACATTCCTTACAGAATGCACTCGGCGAGCCAGACATAGGAAGAGAGTGAGGCTACAGGAGCTGCAAATGTCGGTCATGGGAACTATCACTGATTGGATACTAGAGATACATATTTGTGTGTTTGTAACTAACCTATTTTTTTCCCACTGTGACCAAAATAATCTTGGGAAACAAAGAGATTGCTAGCCAAAACATCGGAGTCAGTCTGCTTACGTTTAAATCCTAGCACTGCTGCTTAATAATTATGTAACTTGAAGCAATTGCTTAATTACTCTAAGCCTTAAACTCTCATCTGTGAAACTGGGGCAGTAACAGAGCTACTTCACAAGATGGTTGTGAGACTTAAATAAAGTAACACATGTAAGTGCAGGAAACATAGTAAGTATTCAATAAATAATTGCTAATACATGTGCCAAAAATTATAGATAAATAGACAGTTGACCTCATTACTCACAGTAGTTATATTTTTTAAAGTTGCTGTGAACACAGAATAAGTGAATATTGAACCATTACTTCTAGGGGAAATACAGGGTTAGCTTCCTGCGAGCTTATAGTCATTATATTTTTGTTAACCAATATGTAATCTTGCTTCATCTGCGTTAATGTTTAAAGACACTTTGTTTAATATATACTGTTGATTCATTAGCATTGAATACATGTCCAAGAGCATTACAACTCATGCCTGAACTAAGCTTATCCAGCACACGTATTTTCTCTGTAAGACACATCACAGCTTTCTTGTGCTTAGTAGCACAAGACGTCACTGCAGCACTACATCTGAGGACCAATTTAAACAGCAACATTCCCAACATGAAGCACAAAAATGTGTAAAACATGGCACTAAATATACCACAAAAATGACTCTTGTTTACAGTATGAGAGCCGACAAAGGAAGGCAGGGTGTCACCTGGTTTGCCCTCCACTGGGAACTCAAAGTTTTTACTGCTCTGCATGTCTGTAAGTGACTGCAAAAGCATGTCAAGTATAGATTTGGGGGTTACAAAAAAAGTTTAGTAAGTAGACAGATTTGCAAATACCAAAGTGCAAACAATGAGGACGGACCATGTACATACAATATAAAAGAGAGGGAGTTTACCTGGGCCACACAAATTAATAAGTATATTTACTAATTTATTGTCAAGGGTAATTTGAAAGACATAGCATCCTGTGCCTGTCTGGATGTATTATGTCCCCGAAAACACCATGTTGTTTAATGCATTGTTGTGGGGGCAGACATATTAGTGTTATGTTGGAATCTTTGGATTAAGTTGTTTCCATGGAGATGTGACCCACCTAACTGTGGGTAATACCTTTGATTAGATTATTTCCATGGAGGTGTGGTCCCGACCATTCATCATGGTTCTTGATTTAATTGCTGGAGTCCTATAAAAGAACTCACAAACAGAAGGACCTCAGAGCAGCTGCAGCTTAGAGAGACATTTTGGAGATCATCGTTGAAAGCAGACTTTTGCTGATGCTTGGGAGATGATAGCCCAGAGTTTGCTCCAAAGAAGCTGAGAGGACAAAGCATCCCAAGAGCAACATTTTGAGGAATGCACAGGAGCTGAGAGAGGACCTGGAACACAACCCAGGATCGGTAGACACCAGCCCATGCTTTCCTGGCTAACCGAGATTTTTCTGGACACCATTGGCCTTTCTTTGTTGAAGGTATACTCATGCTGAAACCTTAATTTGGACATTTTCATGGCCTTCAGACTGTAAATTTGTAAGCAAATAAACCCCCTTTATAAAAGCCACTCCGTTTTGGTATTTTGCATAATGGCAGCACAAGCAAACTGGAACACATCCCAAATAAATATTGAAGGATGCTTTTTTCTCATTCCAATGTCAGTAAATGGGCAAGATAAAAGCTAAATTCCTCCCGAGTCATCAGTGCTGGATATGCATCTATTATGTATTTGTGTTCAAAGTGGGCTGTAGATTAACCTTGGGTGAGACATATGAGAGAGTGAGGGCAAGAGCATGGTCAAGCCCAGTGAGCAAACAAAAGTATAGAAAAGGCATGTTACAAAGCAGGTTCATCCGAGAAATGGGTAGACAGCAGTTTGGATAAAAGTCAGGGAAGTAATGGCTTCAGTGAAGGCAGAATTAACCTATAGCTAAGGAAAATGGGACTCAAAGAGTCATTAGGGAGTGCATTTATAGTTATGTTTGTATTTGTTGAATACTGATCCACATCCAATTTATTCAAAGTATTTTCATATGCTTTATAATTTTCTGTTGTTTTTGGCCTCGTGGCATTTGCTGAACTTGATAGGGTTCTTTTAGGATTTGTAGACCAATTGAAGTCCTTATCTCTAATTTATCAGATCTACAGCTTCGTGGAGTACACTTTCTCTAACTAACCAGCAGGTGGCATCCACGAGCCACCTGTTCTCCACAAGCCAGTTCTCCCCTGCTTAGCCTTTTTGGTGAGTGGGGGAGTGAGTCTTGCGGGGTCCAATTGGTGTACCAAGCTTGCATGTGTAGTTGGTGTTGCCTGCCCTGTGTATGGGGCGTGTTTCTGGGCAGTCAGGGAGGGGGGGGGTGGCTCTAACAATCAAATCTCCCTGGTGATCCTAGAGTTTTAAAGCTGCTGCAATAGTCTAATCCTTCAGTTCAGTCCTGCCACAGTTTGTCTCTGCCACTGACCCACAAGTTCTTGGTATTGGCGTATGGCTCCTGAGACTTGCAAGTGGGCCCCTCTTCCAGGCCGTGCACCCCGGGTCCTCTGTTGAGGGATGACTGTGCTATGTCACAGGTGAGTGCCATCCCCCCAGGGCAGTTCTGGGCTGCTGGGCTGTGTAGGGAGGCTCCCAGTCTGCTGAAATGATGGCTGAATGGGGCTTTGTTAATTCACACTGCTCTACCTTCCCAACTCTGGGACAATCAGCTGAGGTTGCAGGGAAGGCTAATGTCCACGCCCAGTTTTGTGGTGTGTGCCTGTTATTTGAAGCACTTCCGTCACACTGGGTTGTCTGGGGCAGTTCTGGGCTATGGGGCTGGCGATGGGCAGGAGTGTTTCCTGTCCACCAGGATGATGGCTGTGAGCGGACACCCCCCTTTTCTTGGGAAGTTGTGTTGTTTAGTGAATTTTCTCAGCCACTGGATTATTGCGTTTTGTCTCAGAGCTCTCCTAGTTCTGCTCTTGACTTGACCTGCCCAAATTGCAAGTCTTTGAAGCTTTCTGTATTGGGCTTCTTAGAGTAATTGTTTTAGAAAAAGAAAAAAGGATTAAAAAAAAAAAACAAAAACAAACAAACAAACAAAAAAAAACGGGCCCTCCTCAGAGATCTAATGGGTTATTGAAATGCTAAGAGACAAAGCAACCAGGGCCATTAAGGAAAGGTCCACAGGGCAGAGAGATCAGCTTTTCTTCGGGATTTGCATATGCGCCTCAGGGCCCTTCCCCTTTCTATGTTCACCAGAACTCCAAAAATCCTCCGCTTTTATTTTGGAGTTTTTTGTGTTGTTTTTTTTCTATGCCTGTCTCCTCTCTGCTGGGCTGGCTGCTCTCAGATTCTCTGGTGTCTGGTCTCAGTCTATCTATGGTTGGAGTTTGAATCAGTAGAATGAGTTTCCGATAAGGGCTGCCACTGCAGTTCTCCCTTCTCCTTCCCAGAGCTGACAGCCCCTCCTCCTCCGGGACTGAGCCTGGCAGGGAGGGGCACGGGTCCCCTGGCCACAAAAACTTACAGATTTCGCTGATCTCAGCAGTTCCACGTTTTCATGAGTGTTGTATGAAGTATGCCCAAAGTCAGATTGCTCTGTGGTGTCCAGTCCACGCAGTTCCTGGCTTTCTACCTACTTTCCTGGAGGAGTAACTAAAACATACAGCTCACCAGTCTGCCATCTTGCCCCGCCTCCTGTACTTACTTTTCTCAAAGTATTTTAATGTTCAAATCTCTTCTATCTTTGTTCTTTATTAAGAGTGCCTTAGTAACCTCAAATAGGTGCCTACTTAGAACCTACACTATAACATTTTGATATCAAAAGTGTGTGGATGGAATTGTGATTCCATAATCCAATATGACAAAGATACGCCTACCATTCACTATAAACTTATCTGAAATAATTGCTTTCTTTTCATATTTGGAGACCTCTAAACCCTTTGGCTTTGATTCAGTCAGGACAATCCAAGGAAATCAACCATTGATGAGGCATCAGGCTTCTTATTCATAAGTGAGTAATTTTTAAAGTTTTATTTCTGGAAATTAAGATACCATAAAGTGAATTTCTTTTTTCCAAATTCCCTTGCAGCCTGGAAGACTCTGTTTTTATATACAAGGAAACTGCTGGCATCTTTCACAAAAGTAAGAGTTACCTCAAAGCAACGCCAAACTGTCTCATGAGCCTAATTTTCCTCATTGCTGTACCATAAAATCTGTCTAGGGCAAAGAGGACCCCACATTTGCAGGAAACATGACAATGTTTACCGCAAACTCCAACAGGATGGATAGGGGTTCCCTTGCCTCCTTATCCCCTTCCTAGATGCCCATGCTCACTCATCCCTTAACAGTTACAGAGCTGTCACTTTGCCATGAATCCCCCCCAACCCCATCCCAGGAATCTTTCTCTCAGTTCTCTGTGATTCTTGTCTTTCTGGTACTGATCTTATGGGATCATGTCTATAAATGCAGGCAGTCTGTCCTGCTCTTCTGTGAGCTAATTGATTGTATCTCATTCATTGTTGTACTCTCACCACTGGGCATTTTGCCCTGTAAACAGGAGATGTTTGCTTAATCAATATTTCCTTCAATCAACAAATATTTATTGAATATTTTCTCTATGCCCAAGTTTTAGGACTAGAGCTATGAAACAATAGAAGATGACCAGGCTCTTAAAAATTTACATTCTAGTCAATAAGCTATATAATAAAAACATAAGCAGGTAAATAAGCAAACAGGCAATTTCAGATAGCCAAGTGTTATGAAGAAAAAAATAGTAATTTGATAGATGGTGACGAGGTGAGATTGGAGCAAGTCGGAGCTGCTTCAGGTTGAGTCTACAGGCAAATCCATCAGAGGAAGTACAATTTGAACTGAGACCTGAGCAGCCAGAGGAAACCAACTAAGGAAGAGATGAAGAAAAAATTTTCCTAGCAGAAGAACAACCAATGCAACAGTCCTAAGGTGGGCTTGAACTTGGGATGGTCCAGGATCAGAAAGGGTGTTTGTGTCCCTTGAGCTTAGCGAGCTCAAATGGGGAGCAGAGGGACCTGCTGATGAATTTATAGAGAGAAGAAGCAGTGCATGCTGGGTCTTGGAGGCCTGCATGAGAAGTGCCGGTTTTCCTCCAAAGAAATGGGAAGCTGTTGGAGAGTTATAAACAAAAGAGTGATGAGATTTCCTTTAGGTTTCCAAAGAACATTCTGACAGCAGCATACAGAGAAGAAAAAGGTCGAATTGAATGAGGATTTCTAAACTGATTTTAAGAAGAAAATACTGTATTCTTTCATATATGTCTAACGGGTGTATATGAACACAACAGCCTATGTCTTGAAATATTCAAGCCTCCCCATCTCCCCTAGAAGAGGATAAATGAGGGAGGGTCTGGCAGAGCCACTGTGTGACAATAAAGTAGTCACTTGAGATTGAGCCTGGAGCTACTCAGCAGCAGTGGCAAAGGAAATGCATAAAATGCCTAAATGAGTCTAATGGGATTTTGGTAATCAAATATCACCATTTGTATATTTTCCACATTATGGTAGGAACACTTTATAGCCAGCCTATTTCCCCTCGTGTTCCTATTAGAGTTTTGTGCTTGAGAGCAAATTTACATCAGTCTCACATGTACCCCGGTTCAGGTTGTGTCAGCACTTTCATTATAAACCATGTTTACCAAAGGTTTACAACTTGGCTGTAAAAACCAGTTGGCACTGAAACTGGAAACTTGGTGTGAAAGGTTTGGCATAAACATTGCCCGGAAGCAGTTTTTCTATCTAAATCTGAGAAAAACAGGCTAGGTCATTTTCAAGTTATTTGTGTTATTCATGCATAAATAAAATGAAGCCTGACAGCTTCCAACAGTTGTTTGCTTTTGCACTCCTCAAAAATAGACTTGATCCAAGAAAAGTAACATTTGGTAAACAAATACTCCATGATGGACTACAAAAAAATGAAAATAAGTGCAGTTGAGTACATTAAATAGAAAGGGAAAATGGAAGTGTTTCGAGTCACTTTGTGTCAGAAAGTAGGAGGCGGTAAAGGTATTATTAGATGATTATATGGATTCTGGAGGCAAATTGAGCGATTCCCATGAACTCCAAATGAAAAGTGTAAACAAGCAAAAGACAGGTTTTCAAGTAAAATATAATTTTATTAAATTCATAGGCACACCTCATCCAAGAACACAAGGAATCTAAATATATGGTGTTTAGAGAAGAAAAGAAACAAATGATTTTAAATTTGTTTTCTAAGGGTAAAGAGCTGTAAAAATTGGGTGTCAGAGATATAAAGGAAGAGAAAATATGGAATTGTGACTTAAAATGAATTGAATTAAAAAAATTAATACCAATATGTGAAGACCCCTCTCCCATCCCAAGCATCTTTTGAATTAAAAATTTAAAAATGCCATTTGTGTGGTTTGAATTCAAGCAGCCAGTACTAACTCTCTAAAGAGGGAAAGTGACCGTCTAGACTGCTATCCAAAGAATGCCTTTCTGGCAAATTTAAAAGTCAGTTTTGACGTCAAGTCACTTTTGTCCCAGAGCAAACATTCCCTATTGAGTCCTGTGAAGCGTGGGCGGAATGGACTTTCACTCTCGCAACCCTATCAGTGAGTGACTAAAGCGACTGTTTAGAGCCGAATAAGACCAAGCCAAATCAAACAGAAAGTAAAAATAAGTCAGAGAGGAAAGAATGTAGAACGTAGAGAGTACAACAAGCAGGATTGGGTCTGTGTTTGGTCACAAGTGCTCTTTTATGATGCTCCTTCTGTGGAAGGAATATTTTAATAGGCTTACTTTTAGTTGCTGTGCCCTTCAAATGGGTTTTTAGCTGCTGTTATTGCTCAAATCAGGTGTAGTTACATCCATGTGATGGTTCTTGATAAATTTGTTTCTTGTCCTCTATCCATAAAGTGTTTTCAGCTGAACTGTAAGCAGAGTAATAGAATTCTATCTTTGATAGTGGAGGAATTTTCCACATGGAGCGTTTACCTACATAACACCATGTGGCCATTACCTGATCCATGTGGTCACTATGGGTCAATCACACATGCTAGTGCAAGATAAAAATACCCCTGGGACATGTCTCAAAGCTACTGACTCCCTAGGTCTATGGAATTAACCAGAGAATCGCAAAACCTTCACTTCACTTTCTTCTAGGGTAGACGCTCCTGGTGTTTCCTGCTTCAAAGAAAATCTTTGAAATCATTTGTTTACCCTAAGATCAAGATTGTTCCCATAGCAATGACTTGGCATTTAAGATTCCACCTTGCCACATGCCGTGTAAATAAGTTTTTAACCATAGGGAGCTTACCTTTCTCACTGAGAAGTATGAATAAACACACAGAATAACCCAACTGAGGGACTTCAAACATGAAGAAATAAAACATATAGGGTGCATTATCTGGATCTCATAAGCCAGAGGCAAAACAAAAACTCTTTAGTTTATAGGCCTTGCAGAAATTAGATTGTGAGCCCACAAGTATTTTCTCAGAATTTGCTATTATTTTAGACTGCATCCTTTAAAGATGTGTATTTCACCTAAAATAACTGGATCCATAAGTTGCTTGTGGGCCTAGAATGCATTTTATTTCTGTATTCTCAATTCCTGACACACTGACTGACACAGAACTTCAATAAACATCTGGTGAATGAATGAACAATCATGTAGGATTGATGAAATGTTGTTGTAAGTGTTATATATCTAGGAAGAGAGAGCGAGAAAGAGATTATTTGTTTAACTGGAAGAAAATGCTTGGGGGCAAAAAGAAAATTTGCGCCAGTCAACATAAACAGATAGTTTTCAAATGTCATGTGTATGTGTTGGATCATGAAAAAAATATTCAAAGATTGGTTAAGCATTATGTTGAAACAATTAGGGTAGACAGCGAAGTCCCAAATCTATATGAATCACATGCCAATTAAATTAAAGGTTTGTTTGGAGACCATGATCAGAGAAAATTGATGATTTCTGTAATAGTTCACTCTTCATTTAAATATTCTACACTGGGAAAAGTAACTATAGATAGACATCACATCTTTTTCAGGGGCAAAATTAAATGATCAGTGAAAAAAAATCCAAGGAAATTAAATACCAGGGTGGGAGTGTAGTTTGTAAAATAAACCTCCATATTTTAGCATATAATTTATAACTAGGTAAAGAAAGCACTGTATGTTTTAACCCAACTCAGAGAAAATAAACCTCAATAAAATCTCTTGGCTGAATGAAGTCTACAGTCATTTTAATTAAAAGGCAGGCTAGATTGGGGGTAAAGAATGACATTAATAAAAATAGCTTCCGTGATTCAACTTTTTTACTTTCTACCCCACAGTTGTAGAATACACAGTAATTTGCCACTTTCTTGTTGCATAAATTTGTATTCTTTGCATTGGAGTCTGGAGTATGGGAAACACTCACTTTGAAAATGAGTTAGCCTAGCCCAGGATCCATGTACCAAAGGGACTTTTCAGCTCTTTTCTTAATGTTTCTTCAACATTAGATAGTACTTCTTAGGTAGTGAAAGAGAAAGCTACCTGTTAATGTTAATTCTTGAAACTAAAGTGAAAATGAAGAGGAGAAGTTGCATAGTGGAAAGAACTTAAGTTTCAGATTCAGAAAGACCTGGGTTTATTTTTTACATCTGTATTACAAGATCTATAAGCTTTGGTAAATTATTTAACCCATCTGAGCCTCAATAAACTCAAACATAAAATGATAATATTCTTAGCTACTTCAGGACAATTCAAAGGAGACAATTTATATGAAGAAATTCATGCAATGCTTGGGACTAGAAGAAATTATCCACGACCCTCCTTTCTCTTACAACACATATCTACTTCATCAGCAAATTCTCCTGAATCTACCTTTAATCTACCTTGACTCTGTTTTTCACTAGTATTTCCCTCTTATTCCAAGCAACAACCATGTCTTGCCTGGATTAAATTCACAAGTACCTAACTACATTCCTTTCTGCTTCTCTCGCTTCCCTATAATCACCCCCTTCCCCACTTCATCAAAGAGCTAATAAATAAATTCAGTCAAGTTGTAGGGTACAAGAGCAACATACAACAATTGGTAGTTTCTATACACTGGTCATGAACAATCTGAAGATGAAATCGAGAAAACAATTCCATTTACAGTAGCAACTAAAAGAAGCAAATATCTAAAAATAAACTTAACCTGGGATGTAAAGGACTTGTACAGGGAAAATGACAAAATATTGTTAAAAGAAATCAAAGAATACCTAAATAAATGGAAGGACATTCTTTGTTCATGGATTGGAATACTAAATATTATAATGATGTCAATTCTGCCCAAACTGATTTACAGATTCAAAAAACACAACCCCAATCAAAATTCCAAACAGCCTTCTTTGGGGAAATGGAAAAGCCAATCATTAAATTTACATGGAAGGTTGAAACAACTATTAAAAAAGCCAACTATAGCCAAAACCATCTTGAAAAAGAAGACAAATGGCAGGGTACTGTAAAAAGGACCAAAAAAATTGACTTGAGAGTTCAGAAATAAACCCTCACATCTATGGCCAACTGATTTTTGACAAGAGCTCCAATTCCACTCAGTGGGGGAAATAATATCTTCAAAAAATGCTGCTGGGTAAACAGGATACCCATATGCAAAAAAAAAAAATGAGTTTTTTTCCTATATTTCACACCATATACAAAATTTAACTTAAAATGGATCAAAGACCTAAATATAAGAACCAAAACTGTAAAACTCCTAGAAGAAAATATGTTCAGGGCCTTCTGTTAGGCAATGGTTTCTTAGACTTTACCCCAAAAGCAAAAACAATGAAAGAAAAAAATAGTTAAATGGGACGTCATCAAAATTAAAAACTTGTACATCAAAGGACTTTATAGTGAAAGTAAAAAGACAACCTACAAAAAGGGAGAAAATATTTGGAAACTGCATATCCAATAGGGGTTTAATATTTTAAGTATATAAAGAATCCCTACAACTCAACAATAAAAACACAAATAACCCACTATAAAATTGTGGAAAAGACTTGAATAGACATTTCTCCAAAGAAGATATACAAATGTCCATTAAGCACATGAAAAGATGCTCAACATCATTAGCCATTAGGGAAATGCAAATCAAAACCAAAATGAGATATTTCACACCCACCAAAATGGCTATGGTTTAAAAAAACAGAAATAACAAGTTTTGTAGAGAATGGGAGAAATAGGAACACTTGTTCATTGTTGGTGGGAATGTAAAATGGTGCAGCCACTGTGCAAAACAGTTTAGAAGTACCTCAGAAAGCTAAGTATAGAACTACCATATGACCTGGCAATCCCTCTAGGTACATACCCCAAATAATTGAAAGTAGGGACTTGAACAGATATTTTGACACCAATATTCACAGCAGCATTGTTCACAACTGCCAAAAGCAGGAAGCAACCCAAGTGTCCATCATCAGATGAATGAATAAATAAAATGTGGTATATACATTCAATGGACTATTATTCACACATAAAAAGGAATGAAGCTGGGATACATGCGACAATGTGGATCAATCTTGATGATGTCATGTTGAGTGAAATGTCAGACACAAAGGGACAAATATTGAATGAATCACTGATATGAAATAATTAGAACAAGCAAATTCATAGAATCAGAAACTGGAATACAGGCAGGGGTTGGGAATGGGGAGTTAATGCTTAATTGGTACAGAGTTTTTATTTGGGTTGATGGAAACCTTTTAGTAGTGGGTGGTGGTGATGGTACCCCAATATCATGAATATAATTAACACCTTTGAATTATATATTTGCATGTAGTTAAAACAGGAACTTTTGGGTTGTAATGTGTTATTAGAATAAAATTAAAAAAAAAACAAATCTTGTACTGTATAAACACAGTGAACCCTAACATAAACCAAGGACTAAAGTTAAAAGTATAATTAAAATAGTATTATTTCACTAGTCGTAACAAAGGTACCACAACAATAACTAAGTGTTAATAATAGGGAACACTTTGAGTGTGAGGGGGTATACAGGAACTCTACTTTCTGTATTATTTTTCTGTAAACCTACGTCTCTAATAAGAAAAAAGAGACGAGGAAGTGAATATTGGTCAAAATTTTGAATGAAGAATGAATTTCTGTTACTAAAGAAGAAGAAGAAGAAGAAACTTCAATAGCTTAACACTCTTAAAATAAAGGAACTAATAAGTGCCTAAGCAGAACCTGGCCCCTGCTGAATTCTGACCTCACCTCATAGCACTCTTCCCCTTTGCTCCTTCACCTTGGCCCACAGTGACCTCTTTCCCTCTTTGTTTCTCGAGCACACCAAGTTCATTCACATTCTCTGTTCACTGCTGCTGCAGTTTCCTCTGCCCAGAAGGCCCTGCCCACGGAAAATATATTGTCTGGCTCTTCCTGGTTTTAATTCTCGTCTAAAATCTCACCTGTTTGGCTAAGCTTTTCTTGATTTTTCAAACTAAAGGAGCCTCCCACCCTCCAAAACACTCTGTGAATTTTCCTTAGAGCAGCAACCTGAGATTCTATTGCTCCCTAATGTGTTCCTTTTTGTATATCAGCCCCACCAGAATATAAGCTCTAAGGAGCCAGGGACATTGCACAACTCCAGAGGGTACAATTACCATTGGGTCTAGGTGAACAGATCTTCATGGAAATGTGCAAAGTCCTGTCTGCACAGTGACACATGGCAGCCTGATGAGCCTTGTCTAAATCCATGGCCCCTGATACACTGGAAGGTACAAAGAACCACTGAATAATTCTTTGATGAGTGACCCTATTATAAAATAATTACTTTGTTATATTAAAAAAATTATAATAGTGTGGTCATTTTAGACAGAACAGAGAGGCTTGGAAGAAGTTAAATAGTGGACTACTGAATTCAGCTGTGACGCAGATATATGTCTTGCACAGTTCCCCAGTATGTTACATACGGAAGGAAGTGAAAGTGATTTGTGAATACTTTCAGCAAGTGCTTTGGCTGGATTGTATTTTAACGGCCTTATAAATTACTTTATGCCTTTTCTATAGGGATATTAATGATGTGAAGAGGTCAGTTGCATTTTTTAGTTATGCTTTATTGCATTTTAGGGGACAATTTTATATTACAGTCAAATTTGCAAAGTTGGGTATTTTCAAAGGTCATGGAATGTGTACCTCACAAATGTAAAGGGTACATTATGAAATTGAAGTTTTACTAGCTGTCTTAAGAATGAATTCTGTTATATTATCCACTTTTGACTTAATTCCTAGACTTCCCAGCCCTCTGCCTCATATTCTCCTGTTGCATGTGCATCTTGTGGACAGAGGATACTCTGGGACCTCAACACAGGGCCACTGGTGGGAGAGCAGGAAGCCCTTTGGGTCAAGTACGACTAAAGAAATGACCCATAAAAAGGTAACCCATTTTCCATATCACAAACCATAGGAGATGATAGAGTTATCCTCTGGGCTGGCACCAATATCTCAAGGGTCCACACTGATGAACATAGAATATCTTAGGTTTTGTTTCTTGGCAAGCCTAGAGTTCATTGACTGTCTATTACGTAACATGAACTGGTCCCCTTCCAAACACTTCATATTTATATGCATTAATCCTTCCAATGATATCCTTTAATAGATAAGAAAACTAGCTCAGAGCTTCAAGTAATAAACCCAAATGCAGCTAGCAAAGAGTGATGACAAGATTTCAAACTCAGGCTGCAGTATCAGTGAAAATGATGGTAGTGGTGGTGAATATGATAATGAACATTTACTGAGCAGTTACTATGTACACACGATGGATAAATTGTAAAAAACAAGCAAACATTTTTTTAATCCCCATTTATAGATGAGGAACTGAGGTTTAACAAGGACCAGAATCATAGTGTTAGAATGCAGGGGTGTCTGATAAATGTTCACCCACACACACCTCTAGTAGTAGATTTCCCCAGAACCCCAACACTGTACACCACGAGCCGCACCACTGCCCAGACACGTAGGAGGCTTCTAAGTACCAGAACTCCTAGGCTGAGCAAATGTGGCCCTCTCCCTGACTGTATGTAAAGTTTTACTTCCTTTTACAAATACTGAAATGCTGTTCACCTTCAAATCTCAGTTCAAATGCTATATATGCTGAGAATCTTCCCTGAGTCTCCTCCAAAGCATTTTGCTCACACTTCTTTCTGTACTACTCATTTTACTCTATTGTCTTTTACTGTTACTTAGCAACCTTTATTGCACCCAGACCTTCCTAGCACACGGGGTCAGCAAAAGGCAAGTCTTGACACCAACTTTAGCCCCAAAAGACAACATCCCAAAGCTCACAAATGCTCTCCCCTTAGAACGCTAAGGGTTCATACACTCTCCTAAATCAGTGAAGTTTTTCTTTTTCTACTACCTCTTCCTCCCTGCACCTTGGATATGGTTCATTGGTTACATGTCTTTTCCTTCTACCAGATTGTAAATTCCCTGAGCACAAAGAACATGTCTTACTCATTTTGTAACTTAGTGTGCTTAGCATGCTAATTAGCAGATAATTATGTTCCATAAAAATGCACTGAGAGTATATTAGATGAAGTGTGGGAAAAGTTCATCCTTGCTAGGACTAAGCAAATATGTCTTTTTTGGCCCCAAGAAGGAAATAAGTTTGTAAAACTATTTCAACTTGAATTAATCAAATTGTAATTCATAGCTAATGTCGTTCTTCCTAGATAGATCCAATTAAATCAAAGTCTCATTTTTGAATTTGGCAGGGCACAGTTAATCAGTATTCTGAAACTGAGGAGAGGCAAGCTTTCCATAAGGGAATAAATATATATATATTTAAATTTTATATTTAAAATTATTTTTTATAATTTATGTGTTTTATAATTTTAAAAAATATACCTCTATTCTCTTCATTCCCCTCTCCCCATCTCACCCTCCCCCCACCAGCCCTGCAACTTGAACTACTTCCCTCTAATCTGTGGCCTGTGGACTATCTTGAAAGGAAACAGTGTTTCTGTATTTATTTGGAAATCTACAGCCTACATAAAACCCATTACTTTGAATGGTAGCTAGGCATGTGTCATTTTTATAATGTATTTTATTTTTCTACAGGTATTATTTTCTCCATTTGGAGTAACGTACTTAAGGATAACAATGTCTTATCTTTTGTACCATCCTAAGAACCCATAGAGTGACTGTGAAATCAATAGATGGCTAAATGGCATTCATGTATTTCAAATGTCATTGTGATAATTTTTTTCAACATTTATAATAATACATAAGATTAAATCAGAATCTGGTTACTATACAGTTTACAGTTTATCATGGAAATAGTTTAGGTATAAAAGATGCAACGATATATTTAGTCATCCTTTTCTTTTGGTGTTATGTACTGTGGTAGTTACCCTCAGATTTTTCTTACATAATAACTGCTTTAATCTCAGAGCATGATAGGAGTTTTATAGGTTTATCTATATATTTATATTTTTATAAAGAGTTCCATTATAAACTCATTAAAAAGTGCAAAGAAATCAGGGCTTAAGTAAGGAAAAGCCCTCTCTGTTGAATTGCAAATAAGTGGGTATTGGGAGCCAAGACCAAAATGCACCTTGTCTGCTAGTGTATACTTGGTGATGGTTAGTGATGGTTAGTGATGTCTACTAGTGATGCTCGGTGATGGTCAGTGATGCTTGAGCAAGACATGAAATGGCCTGGGCCCTGAGCTAGCTATATAAGGATGAGCTGTTATAATCAAGTATTGCTGGATTTAAAATACTACATTGAGTGTGCGTGTGTGTCTGTGTTTGTGTGTTTGTGCACATATGCACTAATATACATATTTATTTTTCAGAAAAGAAAAATCAGGAAACAGGAAACAATTATTACCTTAGGGGGAAGAAAATCAAATAAAGAAAAGAATTTATTTCATTTAATAACTTTCTATTCTATTTAAACCTTGTATGGGAAGGTAATTTATTTTTAATTGTTAAAAATGGCAATGGCAGTTATCTTAGTGACAGTATCAATAACCACGTTTTTCTTTATACATTTCTGTATTAAAAATCTAAAAACAAGTTATTTTAAAATAACTGACAGCATTTTTTGGACTTTGTTGAATAGATAAATATATCATTGCAGAGAATTTACTTTGATATTGCCCATTCTCTATATTTCCAAAAGTTTAAACCAGTATTTGAACACCTTTCCTATACTTTCTAGATTGACATCATATTATTTCCACTAACTTGCAAAATATTCTGTTATGGGAGGAACAGACTTTATTTTTAGATAACTCCCCTTTGATCATTTTATGTCAGTGGAATATGCCTACGATTTTTTACTATGCTAAAGAGGTGGGGAGATTGTGGCTTGCTTTAAACTTTAGTCGTAATTGAACCAGTTTCACTGCTTATATGAATCACATAGAAGCCAAAATCACTTGAATAGGTTTCTGGCATCCTTATTACCCAGTAATTTTATAGTTTGTGTGCTAAATGTACCAAAGCTTATAATGATTTTATAGTTATTCTTCACACCCACCACTTTACAAGTGTGTGAAGGAAAACTCGGAGGCTAAATACGACACCAGATGAGGGCGGCCCCTCGGCCAACCACCACGGATACAGCGTCTTCAGCCTTTCACACTTGTTTCCTTCTCATCAAGATCAGATTTAAAAAGTGCATCCTGGAAAATGCTCTGACAGAGGGAAAGGGGGTTTTGTCGGGCTTTTTGGGTTTAAATGAGGAATTTACACTTGCCTAATGGATGCCCCATTTATGCTCCCACCACTGAAAAGTCTGAGAATTTTCTTTTGACTCCAAACCCCAAGAATGTAGCATATCACATTATGTCCTTTCTCAAAAGCAAAGGCTCAGGCATGAAAATAATTCTGGATGGTGGAATGAAATGAGGAAGAAGGATGGTTGGAAGCTTAGCTGTTTTGATGATATGTCCTTTCTTTGAAACTAAAAAAGATATTTGAGGCAATTATGGCAATGTATTAATATTTTTTACCTACTTCAATGTAAGTTTGGTAATGGTGTTTCAGATATCCTAAATCCGGAAACCTTTTTCTTTGTTAAAAGGAAGTTAGGTGGCCGTCTCTCATTAGCAAAAATACAAAGCTCTGAGATGGAAGTGATGTTACACAGCTCCACAACCTCAATCCCATTCTCTCTGGATGGTAATGGTCATGCCCACTTCCTAGAGAGGCTGTAGGGATTAAAAATCAAAGAACTCATGTAAAATGCATAGAACAGGAAGTGTTAGGAAATGGTAGCTATTACTGAAAAATAATAGGAATAGTCTCAAAGGTGTAATCCAAAATATGAAAGAGCTTTGAAAAGAAATTTGGAAGAGAGAATCATGGACAATTCGAAGTATCTTCTATTATGAGGACAAATTGTTCTCTGTGTATAAAGATTTATAATTATTTCATAAAGTACTGCAGTTTTTTTTCCATGCAAGAAGATCTCTAGAATTTAACCCATGTATATGGGAATTATAAATGAAAGATGAGAAACTTGCATATGAATATATATGAAAAAATAAACAGATAGGTAATTGGAGTCTATAAAAAAACATGCATTGCATAAAATAAATACTAACTCAAATCAGGAGGCAGTTTTTACCCACAGTTCCATTGTTGCCCCTAAAAGAGGCTTCTGGATCAATAGAAAACTAATTTGGAATTCTTTTCTGCTGCTTTCCTCAAAAGATCTCTTTCCTCTTTTTCTTACTTGTCATTTTGGTATTGCAGTGGTCTGTTTCTCTTTCCCTAGCTCCTGTATTCCCAATACCCAGGGCAGTTCCAGGCACCTGCCAACTCCTAAATCCCTTCAGTTCTCATTCCAGGTGTGGCCCTTGTACTTTTGACTCCAAGGCTTGGTGACTCATCTGTTTTCTACATTCTGTAAAACTGAAAGCTTTTCCTATTGTTCTGGCTAAACACAGCTCCACACCCAGGTACTTATACTTCCTTTTGCTCTACTGTTTTCTGAGACCCTTGCTTATTTTGGGTTTCTTCAAGGGGCCAGAGAGACTTTTCTACCAGACCCTGAAGCTGTAGGCCATTTGCAGGTATGGAAGATCTTACTATGATTATACCAGTGAAAATCATTGCTCGGGAGGATAATTTGACATAGGGAGGAAGCTATAGGATGAAAGTTTACTCCATCTAATTTGGCATTAAAGGAAACACATAACAAGCTATTTAATTTATACCCCCATATTTACAATGGTATTTTTGTCTGATACACAACATTGTAAAGTAATATAAACCCATTATAAACAGTGGCCTAAGAAGCTATGTTCCATTCATAATTTTGGAACTTGGGGAACATTTTTCCCATAGAAATATAAGGTACGAATTGACTTTTAGAACACAATTTGTACACTGGTGACTGATTCAACTTAATACTTTTTATTCTAACCTGTGAGTTGGGAGGGACACTGATATCTCCCAAAGGCAAGCCACTGGAAGGTCTGTGGAGCAGGAGCCATGCTTTTCCAGACAGCACAATGTCTATCTCATCCCCCAGGTGTTTCCATCTGTCCTTTCTGCTTCGATCACATCATTCTTTGCCATGCCTGAGTTGGATTCTGTTAGTGGCTCAGTCTAACCTCAAGAAAGAACTCTGACATCCCGCTCTAGTTTTTTACTTTATGAGCAGGAGGAGTGATGATATTGGTAGCTCAGAACAAGGATGTAACTAGACCATGAGATTGAAGTCTACAAGATTGATGCCTTGGCCAGAAGGGAATAGTGAGCCTATAATGGGCAAATGTCCTTCCCTTCTGTTCCTTGGGGTATTCCTTTCAACACCAGGTCATTAATACCCACAAGACCCACAATAGAATGTGGGTCTGGGGAAAGATAACAAAGAGGTTAAAAATAAGTTTTCTGAATGTTCACATGAATCAACACAGTTCATCAAGAGAGTACACTGGGGTTTAAATCCAAAGCCCCAATCAGAAGTAATTTAAAAAACACATTTTCATGAAGTGTCTTCTTTGCATATATCCCTCAAGTTCCTACATCAGATTATCAAAAGTCGGGTATTCTGAATCTTGGTCAATTATCTCACCTTCTCTCTTTCTACTTAGACAAGACTAAAATATCCAGATGGATTAGCACTCAGTGTAAATCCTTAATGAACATGTAGAACATGGCAACATTAGGGCCAGGATCTGAGCCCATGCAATGGCATGTCTTGGAATAACAACTTTAAGTCTTTCCAAATAAAAAAGCAGTAAAACTACAATTAAAACTACACTCCCCAACATCTTCAAAGTGACAGAAAAATGTGGCATAAAAGAAACAGTCCAATTCTAAGACTAACTATATGTGTGTTCCCTTAGGCAAATCACTTGACACCTTGAGCCTAGACTACTTCTCCTTTAAAAACAGCTATCAGCTTGTGTGGCGGGCACAGCTTCTTGCCTATTTCCTATAGTTTGAATGGGTACAGTTTCCCTCAACTACAAGAATACCCCATCCTTCTGGACATACACAGGTCGGCACATGACCCGCTCGGAGCCAATATAAGCTCTAAAATAGATGGGAATTTGTAAGGACGTCTCTCTCAGGAGGCCATCTTTTCCACCAGATAGAGAAAAAGTGTCTGAAAATGAAGCCAACCGTACGTGAAGCAGGATTGCAATACGAAAGGAGAAACAGAGTTCCAATAATATTGCTGAGTCCCTGAATCCATCTACACCTAAGGACAGCCCACCCTTGGGCTTCCTTCCACAGTGCATGAGCCATATGTTTCCTCTTTTGTTTAATCTAGACTGAGCTGCATTTCTGTCACCTGTAGAAGAAGGTGAATGAAGATCATGACCAGTGCCCCATATTTTTTTCAAACAGTGTTTGTAGAAATCACATTTAAAAAAAAAAAACAAAAAGCAAAAAAGCTGTTGGCTACCTTCTAAAGGTTCAATGTCATACATACAAACTGCCTACTATCCATTTATCACTTTCTAAATTAATAATACAAAAGTTCAGAGCTCTATTGTTGGAATAGCTAAGTTCTTGTAGGTGTTTTCTAAGTAAAACATTGTTTAATTTCACCAGAAACTAAGTACAGATCTATGTATTTCACCAGAAGCACATTGATCTGTCAAGAAGTCAATATGCATTTGTATAGCATTATTTTTAATCAGCCTCATACTCTAAGTAGCTAGCTTTTTTAAAGCAAAAATAACAGGCAAGGTCCTGCATTCATAGGTTGAAACTACCATATTGAATGTCAGTGACAGGTGACATCTCTCCACTTGGACACCATGACTTCCAGCATATTAGGTGCCTCGTTCAAGTGGTATTTTATCCACACACTGAGATGGAGAAGTTTGCTCCCACAAGATAGGACAAATTCCAACCTAGTCCAAGTGGAACTTGGCCAGTGGAACTCCAGAAGATGGCATCAATGTGGAGTTTTGGACAAAGATTGAAGAGCTCTCATAAGGCGGCAGATGAAATGGGGACGTATGAACGTATGGCTATGAAAGCAGAGGGCCAGAATTATATTATTAGAGAAAAGGAAGATCTTGGCTAGATACATATGCAAGAAAGAGGGAAGAAAACTTAGCCAGACTAGTTAAAAAAAAAATTAAAAGGATCAGAAGTAGATTTCCCCTGTCAACTTCCTGGATACATTTTGTCCATCAAGGCAAAATCTCCCACAACAAATAATCCCATAAATGTTACTACAGATATGACACAGATGCCAAAGGGAGAAAGAAGATTGAGGGTGCAGGATATATTAATGCGTAAAATACTTCTGATGTGTAGGGTGAACTGTTCGACACAGAAAAAGGAAAGTGAATGTATAATTATCTCATTAACTTTGTTATATTCATAGTCTCGTAACATTTTTGAACAGGTTTTGATAATTTTGCTATTAAGATCAATTAAAATGTTGACTAAATGGAATTCTGTTTCACTCAGTCCAGGCTTCACTTTGTAAATGCAGTTCATTATACAGTATACCTATCGGAAATTCTTTGGGATAAGAAGCCATCAGTGCACGTTGCTTTCAGCTAAATGGGAGCCATCTACCCACTTCCTATCTTCTGGTCATGTCAGTTAGTCTATTAGAGCATGATAGGCATTATAGTTACTTCTAACATAATTATATATATATACCCTTACAGATCTAGGTCTTAAAAGTTTAAGAAAATTGCTTGATATTATGTGCAGCATTTCAAAAGAGGAACTTTAACTGTTCTTTTGATTAATATTTTGCTTTTTACTAATACTTTAATAGTAGAAAACCAGAGTTATAGATCAATACCCCCAACATTTTTCCCATTTATTTATTTAGATGTGGGTAAGCACATCTAATTAAAAAATCCTGTTTTGCATTTATGCAGAGCAGATAGGAGAACAGAGTTACTACCAATGCTATTTGCATATGCTGTGAGTAGTTCAACTTCTGGCAGCCTAACAATGGCAGAGTTTCAGAAGCTTAGGTATATTCTTAGAGTGACCCAATTCACTCAATCACTTCCCAGATACAATGCCAGGCTATTGAAGGGCTCTGGAACCCTGGCGGATTTGAAACCTTTGTCCTTATTTCAGGATATCTTTGTTCCAATAACAATAGGTGACATCCCACATAATGCAGTGCCATTTGTGTAGCTGCCTGCTGAAACTTCCTGTTTAGAATGAGACAAAGGGATTTCTGAAAAGCCTGGATGGGTTAGTGAGAAAGGAAACCAAACAATGCTGGGATTTCCAGGATTTTCTCTCGTTGAAGATGAAACCGAATGTGAGAAGGTCAAAGGAAATGACGATATCCAAAGGGCAACAAACATCATTACTATTGAGTGTACACATCTGTTACACTATTAAAAAATAGACATACATTTGAACCCAAATGAACCCTAGACGGTTTCTGTAGTAAACAAAACATCCTGCTTATTTTCATGAGCCTTAAGGTTAGATATTAAATCAACCCTTTTCCAAAGAGTGTTATTTAGGAAAATAGAATAAAGGTTTTCCTCAAATTCTTGAAAATATTTTTTTTTGCAATTTAATTTATTTTTAGTTTTTAAAATTTGTTAAGGAAAAGAAAGCAACATATCTCCTTAACAAAATATCACTAAAGAAGAATGCAAATTTCTGCAATTTGCTAAAATGGGATCTAAAGATAGCACTAACATATATACACTCTCAGTCTGTTAATCATTTAGCAAGGCATTTATCAGAGTGGCACTGTAGAAGGAGTACGGGTTTTAGGAGTTGGCTAAAAGTAGTCTCAACTCCCAGCTCTTTCATTATGCAGCAGTGAGATCTTGAGCAAGTTATGTAAACTCACTGAGACTCTGCTTCCTCACTCATAGAATAACACTAAACACTATCTTCCATTTTGAGTTGTGGAGATAATGGAACTTGAAGAGCATGTAATGGTTCTAGCCATTGAAAATTATAAGATGGACATTGACCCAACCTCAGAGCTGATTCTCTTTAGCATCTTAATCCAAGTTTAAGTGACAATCTATAACATCTGAGTATTCTCAAAAGAACTTTCAAATGGATCTGAATCCCTTTGAATGGTGACATTTATACTGCAGTGGCATTTGTCTCTGAGGTAAGTCTTGGTTTTATACAGAAAGAAAATAAGTCCCATTTGTGATGTTTTGGTGCAACGAGGTGAAAAAATTCACTTCACAAAATTTCTCTTGAGGAAAGAATAAAGTGACAGATGAAGGCCTAAGAACATGTTAAAGCTACAAAATATACTCTCTTATTTGCTAATAATAACTTACATTTATTGAGTGGTTTGTATATGACAGGCACTGTGCTATTCACTCTACATGCAAATTCATATATTATTCTTATGCCAATTTATGAGAGTGAAACCACTATTACCTTGATTTAACAAATACGAAAACTGAGGCTACCAAAAGGTGGAGTAGCTTACCCAAAATCATTCTGCTAGTTAAGTGGAAAATCATGTTGAAGCCAGACAGCTTAACTTTGGCACTTCTATACGTACTGCCATGGTATGCCAGCTATAAGAATGCAATATGGAGAAGACAATGTTTTGTTCCCTGAGGTGGAGAAGAGATAGAAGAAAAGATAAGTGGAGGAAGAGGGGCACTGAAATGGTGGAAGGCTATATGATTGGAGCAAAAACTCCAGATCTTCAGTTAACTCCTAGAGCTTAGTGTGAGTAGGTGGGTGTGCCAGTTTGAATGTATTATGTCCCCCAGAAAAAGCCATATTCTTTGATGCAGTCTTGTGGGGCAGACGTTTTGGTGATGATTAGATTTGCATGGAAATGCGCCCCACCCAACTGTAGGTGATATCTCTGATGAGATATTTCCATGGAGGCATGGCCCCACCCATTCAGGGTGGGCCTTGATCACTGGAGCCATAATAATGAGCTGATGGGCAGAGGGAACTCAGTGCAGCTGTGAGGGATGTTTTGAAGAGGAGCTACAGCCAAGAGGGACGCTTTGAAGAAAGCACAGGAGCTGCAGATGAGAGACAGTTTGAAGACGGCCATTGAAAGCAGACTCTTGCTCCAGAGAAGCTAAGAGAGGACAAATACCCCAAGTGCAACTAACAGTGACATTTTTGAGGAACTGCAGCTTAGAGAGGAACATCCTGGGAGAAAGCCATTTTGAAACCAGAACTTTGGAGCAGACGCCAGCCACATGCCTTCCCAGCTAACAGAGGTTTTCTGGACACCATTGGCCATCCTCCAGTGAAGATACCCAATTGCTAATGTGTTACCTTGGAAACTTTATGGCCTTAAGACTGTAAGTGTGTAACCAAATAAACCCCCTTTTATAAAAGCCAATTCATCTCTGGTGTTTTGCATTCTGGCAGCATTAGCAAACTAGAACAGTGGAGAAGATTTATAAAGAGGCTGGCCTTTGTATATGGATAGATGTAACCTGAAGCAGAGAGAACTCACACGGATGTGGGAGTCAGAAAGTAAGACTTCTCAGACCACGAGAAAGTAAGCCCTTAAAGATTCACAAAATCCTGGTGAATGCTTTGGAGTTTCACAGACTGTGGAATTGAAACATGAAGTCAAGTTCACATAGTTTTTCAAGATGCAAAGAGGCCCATTCAGCATCTAGGTTTCATAACAAGTCCATAACTCTATTTTTCTATCAGCCAGTATTTCATCTACTGGTCCAGTGCCAAGACTTCCTTAAGGATCCAAGCGTTATTCCAAGCAATTATGTAACAGCACACAGGTTACTGAACCTCTCTGAATCTCAGTATCTCATCTTTAAAATGAGGATAATAATGTCTAACTCCTAGGTTTCTTTGAAGACAGAAAGACATCATCTGCATAAAGTATTTAACAGTGCCTGACAAATAGTAAATATCTTACATTGGATATTATTCCTTGTTGTTCTTTTATCTTTAATGTCTCCAAAGCCCAACACACTTGCCAGTCTTGGGTAAGCTCACTTTGTCACTTTACCTAAATCTGCTAGTCTATAGCCTCCACTTATAGAGACACTATCTGCATGAATTCAACTCTTCTCCTTTGTTGTGTTTTTCTGGAAATTCACAAATAAGTGGTAGGGATATTTCAGACATGATGACCCCACCACTGTGCTTCTAATTGTTACACTTACCCATTGACCTCTGTCCCTCAAGTGACCTATTTTGATTTCACTTAAAATAAGCCATTGTGTTTTGCTCCAGTCACCCATGCTGATCAACTCTGGTCTGTCAACCTCCGTATCTACCTAAGATGCTTTTTGTCTCTACGGTTTATGCCGGTAGACCAACCACAGCAGAATTCAAATCCTTGTTGCTTTTTTGACACCAGAGCTAGTTGCACACTAATGCTTCAGTGGAGGCACCCATGTGGTAATGCTGATGCACTCTTGATTTCTGTTTCTAACCTCTCTCCAGCCAGTAGAAAAATGCTGCCCCCTTCTAGAGTCCTGCTACTGGAGGACCAGTTCATCGGATGTTCCTCGTAACTAGGGTGACTCCAGGCTACCTTTCTGGCAATGCTCCAAATCATAGGCATGTCCCAGGGACTTGTCTGATTAGCACTAGCACTTATTTTCAAGAGTGTCCTCATTTGGACATTGGTCATCCTTTCAATATCAAATTTTTGGGCCCTAAGTGGAAAGCTTCTCTTTTCGGATAAAGCCTTTTCTTTGTAATGATGCATATACACATCTCTGGAAAGCTGTTGAAAGATGGGATTTAGTCACATTTCATATTATTCCTGGGACTACTGTTAGCTTCCACTCAGATCATGGTCCGTGGTCATTCAATGGTGGCCTGAGCAGGTTTGTAACAGCTTTTAAGAGCCAAATGTTAAATATTTGAGAATTTTATGAGCCATTTGCTTAACCATTGATAGCTTGCAATTGGCCATGTAGGAGCAGTTACATGATAGAAATCAGCCAACACTACCAATCACGGCTTTTTTGTCTTTTTTTTTTCCTGGAGACTTGGCTTGCTAGTACCCCATTTGCTCTATTTTTAAAAACAGGGCCTCCACCAGTTCATCCATTCATCTATTTGTAAATTTATTAAATATTTATTGAACAAATTATTCTAGGACCTGGGAATAGAGCAGTAAAAAAGACAGGATTGTTTCTATCTTCACAGAGTTTACGTTATAGTAGAAGGTGACAAACAAGTCAATCAATGAACATGGCAATTTCAAATTGCAGTAAGAAGTTAGAAGGAAATCAAAAAAGTGACAGAGGAAATGTAACTACATAGGGTGGACCTGTGAGGAGATGACATCTGAGTGAGACTTGAGGATGAAAAGAAACCAGTCATAGGAACAGCCAGGACAAGAAAGTTCTAGGCAGAGCACAAAAGCTCTAACGTAGGAAAGACTGTGTTCTAGCCTAAAAAAGAAACCAGCAGGTAGGAGCAAAGTGAACACAAGTAATGGTTGTATGAATGTGGTTGGTGAGGTAGGCACCAAAGCCAGGGTGGGTAGGGCCTTGTAAGACACATCTATAGAGTACTTTGATCCCAACTGCAGACTCTAAAAAATCAAAGGCTGTGGCTAGTTTGGGGGTGGGTGCTAGATAAAGCAGGGAGGCTTTCGGACATGCTTGAGTATCTAAACCCTAGGTGTGACCTTATAGAAGTTTCACTCTATTCCCATTCTTATTAATTCCAGGACCAACACAGATACTTTCCCAGATGAAATATGAATTCAGACTACACATGCTACCAAATTATCCAAAAGTTGAACAAAATGAGCTGTATAAGGTCAGCAATTGATCTTGGACAAGGGAGAAGAGAATATTGGATATCCACTATCCGTAGGCACTCTGATCAAATATTTTGGTTATTGAGAAATATTAAATGAATACCTATTTCCTGTATTCTGTAGGCAAGAATTGAATCACTTTGAGTGTACGCATTTAGCAGTCACACTTAAGTATGTAAGTTAATGCAAACCCTGATATATCAAGTAATTTATGATAGGCTTTTGTTTCTTTATTTACTCCAATTTTATCATCACCCATGTTTCACAACCCAGTATAATACCTATGATTGTGCAGTAGCCATGTGACTATGATGTTTAATTTCATGTGTCAACCTGGCTACGTATGATGTCCAGTTGGTCAGTCAAGCAAGCTCTGGCCCGACTGTTACTGTGTAGGTATTCAGTAGATGGATTCACATCTATAGACAGTTGAACTGCCTCTATGGCTGAAAGTTGCTGTCAGCAACGAGGGGAGTCTTCTTCATCCAATCTATTAGAGGTCTTAAAGCCAGAACTGATGATCTCAGAAATCAAACAGAATTCCTTCCTCTACTTTAATCAACCAGCCTCTCCTGGGGAATTCAGCATCACCTTCATCGAGTTTCCAACTTGTGACATTTTCCTAAAAAATTTGGACTTGTCAATCCCCACACTCACATGAGACAATTGCTATAGTAAATCTCTTAATGTCTACATATATAAATATAAATGTCAAAATAAAAGTAAACAGAAATGTAAATAGAAATAGAAATCTATATATTCTTTCTTCTGTTTGGTTTCTCTGGAGAACTAACTAATGCAGTGACCTAAGACAAGCTGTCAATCTCATTATGCCTCAGGTACTTCATCTGTAAAATGGGCTGATAATAATGGCACCTACATTGGGGTATTATGAAGGTTAGATTAAATGAATTAATGCTGGCACCTAATATGTCCTCCATATTACATATATAACTAATATCACATTCTCATCTGTTCTTTATGGAACTCTGACCTAGGACAAGCCATCAGAATTCAAGAGCTTGAAAAAACTGTGAAATATTATTTAGCCCAGTCTCCTGCCCTTTAGGAACTGACTGGCTAAGGTCTCCAATACAGACAAATATCAGTTTCTTCCAGAAGATCTCTAAGAAATTCTTCCCTGTGCTCCACTAAACCACTCCTGTTTCATGCTATTCTTTTTTTCCTCCTGTTCAATTCTATATAGGCTGAGAAAACAGATGATCAAAACAAGCTTTCATCTCCTTAAGGGAGGCTGTTTTTATTCTCTAGCTACACAGCCCAAACTCCTTTGGTCCCTTCTCACAGGGCCTATTGGTCCGGCCTTTAATTATTTTTGCCACTTTTCTCTGGAAAAAAATTGGGTTGCTATACATCATTTTTCAAACACAGTGGACAGAATTAAACACAACACATTCTCTTCTGATGGAGGCGTCCTGTAGCGAATGTTCCACCTCTGGGACTATGCAGGGACAAAGCCCTTCTGACACATCCTTGCATATCATTGATTTATTTTTTCCCCATAAAGCATTACCTTACTAGCTCATCTGGCTTGTATTCTTTTTTGACCCTCTTCCTGCTCACAAACCCAGTTCTTTCATTATTGTATCTAACAAGGCCTTTCTTTTCTGGAATACCTCTGTTTAAATTTCATCCAAAATACATTAAAATTATATTTTACCTGATTTTTTGTTTCCTCCAAAGAGCCTTTTTCCTCTAAGAACCAAATGATCACCAGTGGACTAGGGACCCAGGATATGAAAGACAAATCCCTAGCCTTGAAGTGCTCCCCATCTGGTAGGGGAAACAGTTTCAACAGACAATTGTAATTCCATGAAGTGATCCTGTAAATACAAACAAATCTAAGGGAAGAGCAGACTGGGAGAGCAGCAGCATTCCCTCGGAGGGGTAATCCAAAGAGCCCCACCTCTCTCCCACACCATGAGGGTTTTCCATGGACTCATTTTATTGCTGCTGTTAGTACAAAGATGAAGCAGATAAAGTAGGTGCTATTTCTTTCTTTCTTTTCCCTCTTTCTGAGAACTCTGTGCAAGGCCTTGTGCCTTGTATGCTGGACCTGGAAGAGAATTGGGAGGATGAGTGAGAGAGAATGAGTTCATCTGCTTTTCCTTTAAAAAAAAAAGAAGAAGAAGAAGAAGAAAGAAAAAAGGTTCAAAAATTATTTTCCAAGGGAAAGAAGACCTAAGGAATCATAGGAGCTGCCTTCCTCAAACTGAGAGCAACTTGAGAAAAATCCTAACAACAGTTTTAGAGAATTTATGTGTAAGGACCAAAAAATTCTGATCAAGAGCATTCAACTCAGGAGGTCACTCTCTACCCTTCCTTCCCCAGATGACACTCACAATCTCTCTGGTACATCTACGAATTAAGCAGTTGCACCACTGGAACTGCTGGTTCAGATTGCCATCTTCAGCTAACTAAGCAACAGGCATGAAAGTCAGTAGGAAAAATAAAAACAGT
Source organism: Choloepus didactylus (assembly GCF_015220235.1). Taxonomy (NCBI): domain Eukaryota; kingdom Metazoa; phylum Chordata; class Mammalia; order Pilosa; family Megalonychidae; genus Choloepus; species Choloepus didactylus. Next base: position 21,569,859 of record NC_051311.1, read on the forward strand.
AATAAATGTCTTCACCTAGGTTTGTCCTCCTGCTCGAGCAAAGGTTTTACATTCCCAAGGGCAGGTAGCAACTTGCTATATCTTATCTTCCGAAACTGCAAATAGCTCTCATAGTTGTTTGAGAGGAGAGGCCAACAACCCATAACATATCCTCTATAAAAACTACTCCCTCCTTTCCCTTCCACTGTACCTCCCTGGACTAACTCTACCTCAAGAATAAAGAGAGAAGGCGATAGTGTACTTTATGGTTTTGAAGTATTTGGGGTAAAATGGGGAATTGATGTTCTCCAAAAGATCAAGGATTAGACTTTCAATTTCAAGAATTCATTTTGAACATAGGCATAAAGGTTAGGCTCAAACAACCCAAAACATTTTTTTTAAATGCGTAATTTTAAAACTGAGCCAGGAAAGAAAAATTTTGAGATATATGTGGTGGTCATTCCCATAGCCTTGTGAGCTAGTCAATGTTAAATTCAATTCTCCAAGGTCTGAAATGATTTCTTTTTTAATCTGAAAGACATACAAGGCTCATTATCACTGAGGGTATCTCTACATCCACAGATAAACTACCCTATCGGCCATCATCTGTGTGAGATTTCATCAGCGTGTGGAAGACATGTGATATAAACATGTCCACAAGGGAACAATTATCGGTTACTGGCAATCTCTGAGCACTAGTGGAAAATCCTCTTCTGTGACCACATTATTAATGCTTTCACATCAAACCAAAATTTCTTGTCTAAACTGCAAGTAGATATTGAATGCCATTTTTTTTCCTCCTTGGCATCTTGCTGTAACTGTGCAATAATGTCTAAATAATTCCATGTTTACATATACCAAGTGACAAAGATGCATATGTGGAGTTATGGCATTCAGTAAAGGGATGTTAGAGGCATCTAATGCATCATGAAAATTGCATATTGAAATGCATTTTTTCATCTACAGCTTTATGTGTGGTTGACAAAAAGCCCTAAGGGGAAATTCTTCCAATGATGGCAGCACCCTAAATTTTTAAAGCAAAACTTATGCATGAAACCAGGGATGGAAGAAGCCATTGGGGAATTAACTAAAGAAAAGACTAATTATAAAACAATTGTAAATCTTGTGAAAAATAACATTAATATCAATACTTCTATATGAAGATACATTAATTTATAATTTTAGGGCAAGCTGATCTTTCAAAGACAAACTAATTTCCATTTGAAACAAAAGGATAAAATATGCCACATGGCAGAGGAGGTGTTTAGCCTTTGTCTAAGAATGCAAAATGGACTTGAACAATTATTTAATTGAATCTAGTCAGTATTGAACATTTAACCTAACTGTCTCCTAAATATCAGGTTATTTCTTTTTAAATTATCTAGAAAATTGCCTCAGATCTCAATTCACATTGCTATTAATACAGACCTAAGGAGCTGTATCTAATTGAATAAAATAAATATAGATTTAGTTGATTCAATTCTCTTCCTCAACAAGTTTAATTTAATTTGATATAAATATTTACTGAGAACCTGTGTTAGGTCTGCCACTAAAGGAGACTCTTTCGCAAATGAGCTTTTCCTAATAAAATCTAAAATTTTTGAAGAAACATGCCAAGCCTTCGGTAACCTGGGCTCACAACACTTTTCCAGCTGTATTGCCTCTGCCAAGTTGAACCCAAATACAGTCTACCTTTTCTAACTTCCATACCTTTATTCAGGTTTTTACTTCTTGGACTGCTCTTTCCTCAGTGTTCTGAATATCATGTGCTAAAATTTTCCTTTAGGAAGCCTTCCCAAATTAACCTTGGTTATAATATTTCTTTCTCTGAGGCCTCTTCAACACATTGCATCTCATCTAACTAGGGATCCCTGAAACAGAATTTAAAAGGGACTACACTTAACATCATAACATCGTCTTGAGCACCTGGTAAATAAAGCAATAATAACGATAACAATAATAATGATAGCTACATTTTACTGAGCTCCTCGATTGTGCCAGGCCCTGTTCTCAGTGTTTCATATATATTAACAAAGGATTCTTAAAAATAATCCTATGAGATAGATAGATACTTTTCCCATTTTACAGATTAGGAAACTGCAGAACAGAGAGGTTAAGTAACTTGTTCGAGGTCACAGAGCTGGTTAAGTAATAGAGCAAAACTTGAGACTCAGTCATTCTGACTATGGTGTTGGCACTCTCACCTATTGCACTGACAATAATGGTTGCTTAAAAAATATTTATGGAGCATACTTCATTAGGCAGGGCTTCACGTGGTGACAATTATCATATGAATTTTCTGGTCTAATGATTCCCTTAAGTGGCAAAAATTCCTTTTCTGAAAAAATAATCTGCCTGTTGTTGAAGAAGATGAGTTCCCTGTTTCCTTTTTTGGGAAAGTAAGAAAATTCCTGAGGTCTGAGTCCAGAAATATCCCTTTAGCCTTTTTTCCCAGGAGGCAGACAGTTGTCTATCAAAATATACTCATCCGAAACCATAGAGGTGATCTCTTTTTGTATATTTCATCCCTGAAAAAAACCAAGCCTTTCATGACAAGATCCACTATTGTTTTTTCACAAATAACTTACTTTTAATAATATACATCATTTTGTTAACATGAGCTAAACAATCTACACCTTTTAGATATTAGGTAGTGCAGGTAGAGGGGAATGTTTGATTAAATAAAACGAGTGTTAATGAAAAACAGATTCTAATCTAAACTTTCATAGTGAAAAATCATGAATCTGGATTCACTGTATGTCGTGTAAGTCTATCATTTAAACAAGATCAACCTAGAGGAAATGAAAAACTTTCAAACTCATGAAAAAACTTAATTTTAAAATTTGTAAAAGTTTTACAATTTAGGAAAAACAGTTGGTTCCATAAATTAGTTCATTTAACTAAAGTTTTAAATTTGTTTCTCTTACATATAAAATTATTATATAAGCAGACAAAATGTGGAAAGGGTTGCATAAGGGGTGTTTATAGTAAAAATTATTATTTTATATAACTTCTTAGATTACTTTCTTTTTACCTTGCACCTTATTAAAGTATTACACTCAATGTCAATTTTTCTACTCTCTTATATTTCCTTGTTATGCATTGCATTTCTCTTTTAAATATTAATCATACAAGTAATACATGCTGATGCTAAAAATTTTTACAATCTGTAAGTAAAACAGTCTGCTTTAACCCCTAATTAGATAGTCACTTTAACATTTTAGAATGTGCTTTTTTTAATTTTTTTAATTAAAATTAATTTTTTTTTAATAAAAATTAATTTTTTTAATTAGGTAGTCACTTTAACATTTTAGAATGTGCTTTTTTCTAAAAAGTTACATGCATTTTTGAACAAAGATCCGTGATGAGATTGGTGAATGATTTTTTGAGTCTTTCATTATATTTTCATGCCTCGCATAATTTTCCAGTTGCCCAGAAACATGTTTATGTGCTAGATTTTGTCTGTAAATAGATAAAACTTTTCAAATACGTAATCAATTCCCCAACTTTTATGTCATTCTTCAAAAACATCCACTTTCTCAAGGCAATTAATATCGCATTTTGTGCCAAACAACCTGTTAATTTCAGTGTCTGGAATATAAAATGGTGGGCCTGCATGTCTAGTTGGATCATAAGAAACAACAGATGCGAGGTAGTGGAACCCTTTTCTTGTTAGGGACAACATTATATCAACATAGCATTCTCGATCACCTGGATTAACAGCAACTAAATCTCCTCTATCCCAAATCCTGTCAAATTTGCCAATATTTACTCTGGAAAGATCAAAAATGTTGCAACAGTACAATGAAATGTTCCCCGAAGAACTCTTAAATACTTTGGCTTCAAGAATTTCAGCAATTGGTTCTTCTGAGTAAGAAAGATTCTGCTCTGTAAAAAATTCTCGAATCCCAAGTTCACTGATCTCCACACCAGCTACACTGTGTCCCAGGTCTGCAAACCATCTCATCTCAACTGCTTTTCCACAAAGAGGAAAAAATATCCTGAGTCCACTCTTGCCATTAAGAAAAGTATCCAAATGCTTCTTTAATAGCTGATGTCTTTGTTCTTTATGAAATGCAATGTTGCGGCTCACCCACTTTTCTTGTCAGTCTTCCCGAGTTAGTACTCGGTTTGTCTGTACCTAATTATCAGGGTACTCTTTAATTTTGAATAAAGTTCTTGTATCATTCATAGTTTGGTAGACACCTTTGCTTCACAAGCAGATATCTTCAATGCCTTCAGTCGTCAGCTACCTGCCGCCAAGATCCACTGTTTTTAAAATTAATTCATTATTATAGGTTTCCTTCAAAGTGGTAGACACACTCAATGGTCTGTTCTCGGTAATATTATCAACAGGAAACCTGTAGCTAAAGTAAATGAGTTTCCAACCAGATACTTTGTGAAATCAGGGAAGAAATTCCAAGTCCATTACACCAAGAAAGGGGCAAGACTACCTACAACAACACAACTGCAACCAATCGTTTCACTTCTGTTACAGCTCCTGACGAAGTGAGAGCTTCCTTTGCTCTATCGTCATTAATGAAGGCTAGAAAAACAACATACAGTGCTTTGAGGGTTTAGGGGAGCAAGAAAGGAGGGTAGCTGCTTTTGTTTAAACTTTAAAAGGATAATCTTGCTTCTAGCACTTACTCCAGGAACTATCCCTTTCCAGTTAAAACCTTAAAAATGAGACAGCTTATTCTTCTCCCCTGCAAAAGCCAGTGATCATTGGACCCATAAATATGGAGAAAACAGAGGATATCAATATTCAGAGAGAATGGAGAGAGATTGTGATCAGACTTTAAGAGGCTAAGAAGAGGCTTATCTATATGAATACTGGTCAACAGAGCTAAAGCAGTTTGCAAATCCAGAAAACTCTTAGAACCAGCTATGTTGTCGATCCTGCTTCAGGCCAGCCAAGAATTCCCTTCAAGCTGTTGTATCTCACAGGTTGGTTCCCCAGGAAGCAGACTCCAAGAAAGAGATGAACATGCAGAAAGTTTATTAGAGGGTGCTTTTTGGATCAGCACTTGTGGACGGTAAGGAAAGGAGGAGGTTTGGGCAGAAGGAGAAGTCGAGCTGCAGCGCACGCTCATGAAAGTTTCAGCAAACCCATGGAATATTCTGAGGCTGGGATGCCCGCTCAGACCTACCTTGGGCTTGGGGAAAGGGTGGGGTCTTTGTGCTCCCAGGTGACTGTGATTGGTCATTGAAATTCAGGCTGCCTTGATGAAAGTGTGTAACCTTGGTCAAGGCAGCTCTCTTTGGGTGAGGCACTTCTGAAGAGCGCTGACGGTGGAGAGCTATCTGCTGGCAGTACTCACCGCAGCTGGAAGAGTTAGACCTTCATTCTTGAAGGGGGACCTGGGTGGCCCCTTATGGCACCACTGCATGTTGTTTCCAAACATCAGTGGAAACCTGAGTGTGGGATGGCTGTACAGGAGTAAACTGGGACCCTGATTAAAAATGCAGTATTTAAGCCCTTACTTGCAATCTACTGAATTTTCATCTTGGGAGAGTCGTTCTGCTGCACACTGCAGGGCCTGGGAACTATACTGTAGATAATCAGCAAACACAAGGTCTATTATTAGGAGTAATACCCCATGAAATAGGATAGCTCTGAGAAATGCATGAAAAGAGCTTAATATCTTCTTTTTCGTTAAGATAAAACCAAAACTCTGTAGCTTGACATGGAAGAGCTTTCATACTATTTACTGAACCTGAACATTCCAGACTTTCTTCTCCAGTCCTTTGTATAAGCTGTTCCTTTACCTTAAATGTCCCTTCCTTCCTTATCTGACAAATGGACTCTTGCATTTCCTTCAAGCTGATGTGTCTTAACCTGGGTTCCCCAGAAAGCAGAGCCTGGGCAGGATCTTATGTGCTGCTACTTTATTAGGAAATCTAATCTTGTAGAGTAGTTTGTTACTGAGGTTTTTGTTTTTTTTTTTTTTACTATTTTAAGTATTTGAAAGGAATGATATCTCATGACTTTTATTCTTTCTTAAAAGCCTTCCAAAAACCAAAGAAAAAAATTTACTTGTTTTTTAAAAATAGAATAAAATGCATTTAATCTTTAATTACTATATGGGTCCTTTGGACTATTTTATGAATCCAGCATACATTATAGGTTCTTAGTGAAATTATTTTTCCCATATCTTGAAATGTCTTGGTATTTCAAAATCTGAGGAATTATTTCACCATCACTCATCATTACTCATCAGTTATTCCAGCAATGCTAAAAAAGACTAAAATAATGAGAAAGTGGAATAATGAGGAAACCCCTAAAGGGTGATGCAATTGTGAAAGATCCCATTCTCCTTCGGTTTTCTTATTGCATTGCCTAGACTATTGCAAAATATTTCAAGAAGGTTTAAAAGGAGACTGGAGATAGAATCTTTGTGGACTGCTTTTAGCTTTCATTGATCATAGTTGAGAATTCAGAATATTTCATTTTCTGTCCATCATGACAAGGAAGAAGCCTGACAGGGAAAACTTTCCATGATTATTAGATAAATCAGAAAATGAATCAGAGAGATCAACTCTGCAGTCCTAATGAGGATAGCAAAATTGATGTATGAGTGAATTCTGAGATTAGAAGTCTTCAGATATGATATTCTAGAAATGAAAATTCAGATATGAATTTTCTTAAACTCAAGAACAAATGAGTGATGTTTGCCAGGAGATGAGGGAAGGGGCAGGAGGATATGTTAGGGGTGATGGAAATGCTATAAGTTGTTTGTTAATATGTTTATATTACATATACCTTTGAAAAACTTATACATATAAAATTGGTGAATTTTATTACATGTGAAGTAACCCTCAATACTACTGAAGAAAAAGAATAAAAAAGTAAACAACACTGTATTAATTATCTGTTGCTGGATAACAAATTATCCCCAAAATTAATGTCTTAAATGGCTTATATTTATTGCCACTTGGTTTCCTTGGAACAGGAGTCTAGACACAGCTTAGCTGGACCTACTGCTGCTGAGTCTCTTACAAGCTGCAATCAAGATGTTGGCTGGGCTCTAGTCATCATAAAGCTCAGCTGGGGAAGGGAAGGAATTGCTTCCAAGCTCATGAGGTTGTTGGAAAGATTCAGTTCCTTGTGGATTGTGGTCTGGAGACAACCCTCAGTTCCTTGCCAGCTGAGCCTCTCCAGCATGGCAGCTTGTTTCATCTAAGCATGCAAGCCAAGAAGGCAGTAGAGTTTGCTAGCAAGACAGAAGTCACAATCTTTTGTAACCTAATAATGGAAACAAAATCCCATTCTGTTGTTTAAGAGCAAGTCACTAAGTTCATCTACCCTAAAGAGGAAAGAATTAGACTGGACATGAATATCAGAAGGCAGTAGTTATTTGGGGCTATTTAGAAGTCAGCCTACCACAAATACATTTCTAAGGACATAAAAGGAAAGATGGCATTTCTCTTCCATCCCATTTTGCTAAAAAGATGTGTGACAGTATTATTTTATTTGGTATGATGTTTGTGCTCCAAAATTTCTATGTTACCAAGAGGTTTTCCATGTTTAAATTTTTCTGGGATTTTATAATCAAGTTGCTTTTCATTATGCCTTTACTCTTCCTTCTGTAAATTATTTGTAAAATAGCTTTAAAATTTTTAAATAAACAAATAAAAAGGGTCTATTGGACCCAGATTGTAAATGGGATTAATTATTTTTCTTGGCATATTGAGGGATAACTCTGCCTACGCCTCTTTGGATTGTTCTTTCATTAAGATCTCCTCAAATGCATCATCTAGCATGAATTTTGTTTTCTTTAAGGACCTTGATTAATAGAAAAAATACATAGAGTTTGAACACATTTGTGTTACAAAAAAAAAAAAAAACACCTCATAGTTTGGAAAATAATACCAAAAGGAACAGAATTACAATGAGATTTGCCTCCCACTACAATGGCCATTAAAGAATGTTTAACCTGTGCTAAGATAAAGAACTAATATTCAAAGAAACAGAGCACTGATGTACATTTTACTGTACTTGGTTACATTTACTTTCAGTAAATGTGCAAATATTTCCCCTATAGTGTTGCTTTTGTTAATTGCAAAGAAACAAAGAATCCAAACTTTCTTTCTAGAAATGAACATCTTTAACAGTGATATGTGGTTGGTTTATTTTCTCATTTTGCTCCCTCACGTACCATAGAAATGTTTTCTTACATGTAAACTAGGCCTTGACCTATGACATGTTTACTCTTTTAGTGGCTTAAAATTCCATCAGCTGTGTGCAGGACCAGATTCTTCCACTCTTTCTCTTTGAGTCAGTTTCAACACCATCTTGGGTCATGATTCATAAATTCCTTGGGAGATTGTTTTTTCATAATAACATAGATTTTCAGACAGGTGGAGAAGAAGGCAGTTTTGACCTGATGAAATGATTTACCTTTGGCTCCAGTTTTCATGAGTCATTGTATAACTACCAATGGATGAAATCCTATTAGCTCTCTGAATATTAAGATATATATCATTTCTCAAATATGGGAGAGACTTAAATACTGCATTCCATAAAATGAACAAAATGACTCCTTTGTTGACTATAGAACTAACTTGGTCCTAGAAAACCCATATAGAGATGACTTTTTTTTTTAATATAAGTTACTTTATTTAGCAAAAAAAGAAATTTTTAATGAAAAAAATTAAAAAAAAAAGGCCCATGAAGGAGCTTAGAATCCTCATTTTCTGGGTTTTGGTGATGTTGGAGCTCCAGCACCCCCATTCCTTTCTGCTTCTGGTTTGGAGCTCTGGATCAGGGTGTTAGGCCAGGTTGGTTTTTAAATAATTATTTAACAGTGTAACTTCTAGATCTGTGTGACATCTACAAAGTGTCCAATACAGAAAGAGAAAAAAACAAGAGAGAGAGAGATGACTTTCTTAAACTTTTCTTTGAAATGATTTCAGACTTACTGGCTTACTCCCCCATCACCAATTAGCTTTAGGAACTTGGTCACATATTTGACTTCTGTGAGCATCTGTTTTCTTCTCTAAATGCCCTGCAGTATCTACCTCATAGGGTTTTTGCAAATATGGAACTAGAAAAGAAATCATTGTAGCCTGTTGCCTGCTCTTGCTTTTCTCCTTTCTTTGCATCTCTTGCCTAAGATGATTACGCTCATCAAAGGATGTTAAAAAGGAAATTACCCTATTGGGGCCATTTGGGCCAAAGCCAAAAGGCTATAAGGCTGTGAGGTTCTCTGTAATACTTTCTATTTTTGAGGTATGTAGTTGCTTAACCACTTAAATCCCCACAGGAGCCATGTTAGGAGATCTCCACTTTGCTTATTTTCCAGATAAAGAAACTGAAAAGAAAAAATAAAAAAAACACTGTGGCAATTTGGAAACATAGCTTTTAGTACAAAACTGAATCTATTTGTATTTAAAAATAATCATGTGTCCAATGCTTAAGCTAAAAGAAAAAGAAAAAAGAAAAAGAAAGAAAGAAGGGAAGTTCCAAGGGTGAGTGAGTGTCATGGCTAATAAAGTTCTGTCAACAAACTTGAAAAAAAAATGAGAAAATCATATTCCCCTTTCTTGAAGACTCTCCAGGGAATGGGTTTATTTTAGAGCAGCTCTCTGGCCTAAATTATGTTGTGATATCATAGTTTTTTCAACTAACGGTGTGAGGAGAGATGAGTGACAACAACTTCAATTTATATTCACCTGGCCTCCCAAATCATCCCCTAACTCAGACAACTGGAATCGTCTAGTTTCACTAGATTTCTTCCCCCTTTCTCCCATCTCTTATGGCAGGGTCAGCTATTTCTTGATCCCCTGGAATTCCCTCAGCCTCCTAGGCTTTACTGCAACTTTTGGAATTACAATAGAAACTCCCGTGCCTTCCTGTGTCTTTCCTCCCTCTGAACCACCAAGAACTATGTAAAGATATAGAATCTCTCAGTTCTGAACCACTATTTGCAAATAATTACCCAGGTGGAAAAACCCGGCTGTCATTTCCAGTGTACTCCACAAAATGGCTCATCTATTCTCTTCAACTTCTTAAAACAATGATCTGATCATGTGACTCCCCCAATCATAAAACTTTTTGGGTTCCTCATTACATTTATAATTAAATCCAGAATTAAATCTTCAGTCTGACATCAACACATGCAGAGAGTTGTCGTCAATCTCCCTTTCCTGCCTAATCTACCACTGCAAATCCTCAGCATCCTATATTCTAGCCTTACCAGTCTACTTGCCATTCCTGAAGCATGTTCCAAAGCTGCACTACTGCTAAAATGATTTGCTCATTTGAAAAAGCCTTTTGCTTTAAATACCTGTAAAAGATCTACACGTTTTTTGAGGCTTATCCCAAATCCTACGTCAGGCAGGCTTTTCCAATCAAAACGCCCCCCCTCTCTTCCCTGTACTAGTAGGATTTGCTTTATTGTTAATAAATTTTATCATAGTATACCTTGCATCAGAATTATTTTCGTATGCATTTGCCTCCAGGCTGATTTGCAAGGTTTTCTAACCTACTGTCAATGACCTAAGGCAATGTTTTGGATATGGCAGGAAACTAATAAACACTTGTTGACCACAGTATAATATGATCATTCTGAGTTTATACTTCAAACCTTAATTTTTAGCCTAAATTCTGGTGCATTTTTATACCTATGCCTTATTTTCATCCAACACTCAACATGCCTTGCTTACTTGTATCCAAATGTCTCCACGACATCTTTGTTTAGATGTGTAATAAGGAGCTAAAATATCACATGTGCATAACTGAATTCTTGATATTTGCAAAAATACTCCTTCTTCCATCATCCCGTTCTCAGGGAAGAGCACAGCCATTGATCTAGTTTCTCAGGCCAGTTATTGACTGTTCTTCTCTCCCATTCACATCCAATTCATTAGCAAATCCTGTCATCACTGTCCTCAAAATAAATCCCCAATCTGACCACTTCTCATGAACCTAACTGCCATCACCCTAGTACAAGCCTCCATCATCTGTCAGGTAGCCCACTGAAGAGTGACTCCCACCTGGTAGTCCTGCTTCCCCTCCAACCCCTACCATCCATTCACCAAAATGCTGTAGCCAGTGAGCACTTTACAGTGTCACCTCCCAGAGAGGTCTTTATTGACCTTATCATTGAAGTATGCTCGGTCCTCCATCACCTCTGTATCCTATGATTTTGTCTTAGTCTTTTGTTTGTTTTCAGTAGCACTTAAAGCTTCCCAATATTATATGGGAAGACAGGAATTTTTATCTGACTTGTTCAGTACTAAATCCCCAGAACCTGTCATACAGTAAGGACTTAATAAATATTCATTGAATTAATAAATGGATTTAATTCCCACTAGACTGGGTTCATCTTTATAAACTACCAATCTCCACCACCCACTCCCAGCCCCAACGCAATGCCTGACACATAGTTTTATGTTTTCAATAAATACCAGCAGCTTCCTCCTGCCTCCAAGGCTTTGCACATGTTTTTACTTCACCCGATATAGTTTTCCCCTTCTCTCTAGAAATCCAGTGGCTCTCTCATCCTTCCAGACACAACTTCAGTTCTGCTTCCATAGGAAGATCATTCCCTGATAACTTTACATCACAGTGGTTTCTTCCTCCTCCGAAAGTCTACTCTTCTTTGTTTCAAACTCCTTTATTTCTGTTTATAAATCATATGCTATTTGATGTTAATGTTACTTTCTATTAAGCTTGAATTGTCAGTAAAAGCAAGCTGAGTCAAAGGCTAGAACCATTGATCTAGAAGAAAAAGAGATCCAGGAGGTGTTATTAATTTTAAAGCCGCAGAAATCTATGCCCTGCCCTTTAAATACTTAGAATTTAACTTGTGACTAGCGAATTAGCATTACAAAAAGGTCTATAAAGCAGCATGATAATGCCATTAGATAAATTTTTTTCTATTTCTGTTTTGATATGAAACAAAGGAGGACAGAGGGGAACCTGGAACCAGGGGCAATAAGTAAGGAAGGGACTTTCCAGCTGAAGAGGATTTTTAGAAAAGTCTTCTTGAAGCAACCCACTCTCATTGGCTAATGACCTATAATAGCCCATCCCTTCAGTCAACACTGACGGGAAATTTTATGGAAAACCTCACTGTATGTATTCATGGTTTGTTGACTATATTTGGTCTTACAGTGATCTTACGATATACAGAATTCCAAACTCAGAATAAAGGTTCAATTTTTCTCAATATATCCTTTGAGTGTCTTACTAAATTCTCAAATTAAAAACAATAATACAAAAACAAAACAAAAAACAACAACAAAAATAAAGCCTCTATGTATTGCTATAAATGAATTCCTAAACGGTATAGATTTTCTTTATGACCATTTTATTCAAGATTTTGATGCACCGAATGTGGCAAACATCCCAAGTGGCATTCTAATAAAAAGATGCCTTAACCTGTAATTTGATCTAGATATGAAATATTTTGCAAACTTTAGAAGAAATCTAAATTGTATATTATCTCCACCTAATGTGTGTGTAAAAATAGGCTAATTGAGAGGAAAGGTAATTGAATTGAAACAGACTGCCCTTTCATTCTGTCCTGTAAAAGAAGGTTGACTATTGAACTATAAAGTCCACATCAATGTAGCCCTTGGTTGCAACTTTTCTGAATTCATCGCCCCCAGCAACATATTAAACTCTACCTGTAGTGGTTGAGTTGCAAATCTTAAAGTATATGGAGAGAGCTAATGACTCCATTTGAGAAATCTAGATGGGCTATAATGGACATACAGTAAATAGCGACTGGATGAATATCACAAGAAAAAATTTATATTTTCATATATCTGTTTTCATTATTTATATTAAATATACATAAATATATTTACAGCCAGAGGGACCCTGTGATGTATATTTATTTGATTCTCAACACAGCAACAAACATATTGTTAAGAATATGATAGAACTCAATATGTTTTTGTTGATTAACTAGTAATAGTCTCTATATAAGTTGATCATTAAATGACTTTTGCAAATCTTATAAGTTTTAAATAGATGGACTTGTAATGTATTCATTTACATATTTAGATTATTTTTAAGTTCAGAGTTTAAAGTTAACCCACAGTATTTCATATATTATTCATATAGGGATTTAATTTACTAAACTATTTCTATATTAATTATCTCCTTTAAAAATCAGCACACTTTTATGAAACAGGTTCTGTTAAAATGATTTTAGAGATAAAGAACCTCAGGCTCAGCAAAAGTGAATAGTATCTCCAAGGTTATATGGTTTTATGGGGGTAGAGTTAACCTTTAAACTCATATATTCTAAATTTTAATCCACACATTATGTCTCAATTAAGTGCTTTAAATTCTTCATAAGCTGAGTCCAATTCAATTTTTTTTTTTTTCCAGCTAGTGTCAAGTTTTATTTTTCTGCTCTTGTTTTCAAAGGGCTCAGTATGTTTCATTACTTTTTAGTCCACTAGACTTGACTGACATTGACGGGCTGCTCCTCAACTTTGGCTACTCATTGGAATCACCTGGCCAACTTTTTGTTTTTCTGATTCAATTTTCTATTTCTTTTCACTAATTTTGCCAACTTTCTTCCTAGTCTTCAAGAGAAGTTTCTTCAATAAAACTGCATGCCTGAGTACAACAGTTTTCTCATCTATCTTTTCTAGAAATCAGCATAGAAAGACAGAAGAAAGAGCACAATTAGAATTAAAGATAAAGCTTTCATTTGGGCCTTATTGCATGTTAACTGTGTAAACTTCACTTAAACTATCTGAGCCTCAGCTTCCTCCTTTTTTGTTAAAATAGGAATAATAAAGAGCTAACTTCACAATGTATCAACATGATGAAATGAAAGCAAATTAAAATGTATAGATTTATGTATTTAGCAAATTTAGCATAATTTGTGAGCTGTATAAGAAACCAAGACTGAATGTGCCTAGTAATGAAAAGCTCAAAAAAAAACAAATGTCTGGTGCCTATTTTGTGCCAGGCTCTGTGCAAACAGTAAACAATACAGACAAAAGTCCCTGCCTTCATGGGGGTCTCATTCTAATTAATAAACAAAACATAAAGTTTTTCATATAGTATAAGTCCTATGGATAAAAATAGAGCATAGCAGGGGACAAGCAATTCCAGGATATTGGGGAGCAGTACAATTTTAAATAGGGTGCCTTCTGAGAAGATGGCATATGAGCAATGACCTAAAGGGTATCTTAGGGAAATACATTTCAGGTGGAAGAAAAATCCCTGAGGCAGAAACATTTAAAGAGGAGAGAGTAATGGGAGATGAAATCAGAGAAGGAAGGGGGGCAGATCAGGTAGGGCCAGATTGTGCTTATGCGAGGCTTTTAGGCCATTATGAGCCCTAAGTGAAGTGGGAAATGCCTGATGGATTTTGAACCAGAAGCAATATTATCTGATTCATATTTAATGTGAATTCTGTTGAGAAAAATCTGTAGGAAACAGTAGAGGTAGGCAGCTTCATGACTCCCCAGTGATCCCCACTTCTTGGTCTTCTCCTCCCCTTGAGTGTAGACTGGGTTTACTGGTTTGTATTTAACCAGTTGAATGCTGCAGAAGTTAGGGAAGGTCACTTCTGAGATAAGGAAACACAAAGACCATGGCTTCCATCTTGGGTGCTCTCTCTAACTGTCTTGTACTCGGAGGGAAGATAGCAGCTATGTTGAGACCCACGTGATAAGGAAACGAGGCTTCTAGCCAACAGCCAGCAGGAGCTGAGGCCCTCAGTTCGATCCCCATGAGGAACTGGATCCTACCAACACACACATGAGTGAGCCTAGAAGCTAATCCTCCCAGGTTAGCCTTCAGATGAGACTGTAGCCCTAACACTCTGGCTGCACTCCCAAGAGAGTCTGTGAGTCAGAGGCATCCAGCTAGCATGAACTTAGATTCCTAATAATAAATATTTGTTGTTTTATGTTTGGGGGCAATTTGTTATAGGGCAACAGATAACTAGTATAGGACATAATGGCTGAAGGCTGAAGGACTGAAGACCATTACAACAACTCAAGCAAGAGGTGAAAATGGCTTAGACTAAGGAGGGTAATAGGAAAAGTGATGGGACTCCGGATATATTGTGAGCACAAAATCAACTGGATTTGTTCATAAATTTCTATATTGGATGAAAAGACAGAGCAATCAAGAATGAATTCAGGATTTTTACTTCAGCCACTGAAACAATGGAGGTGACTAATTCAGATGGATACATCTTTGAGAAGAGCAGGTTGGGTAAGATAAAACCAGGAGTTTGGCTTTTGGCATGTTAGGTTTTAGATGTCCGTAATGGAAATGTTGAGTAGGTAGTTGGATATATCAATGTGGACTTCAGGCAAGAACACTTGGATAGAGATTAAAATTAAGATGTTATCAATATTATATGGTATTTAGAACCATGAGAAGTAGGCATGCTAACATTTATATGTTGGGAAAATGAGGAGTGACATGGTGGGAGAAAAATCAAAAGATAGAGTTGTCCTGGAAGACAAGAAAGCATTTCAAGGAGGAAGGAAAGATGGTCTGTATCAGTATTACAGACAGGTGAAGGAAAATTGTGGGTGATAGAAAAACAATTATAGGCAATAATTTAGTTCAAGTGGTCCCTCTGAATAGAAATATCTATATTCCATAGCCCTGACTAAGACATCTTTTTTTCCCACAATGTACTTGAGCAAATAGGTGAAAAAACTTCTATCCCTTGGAGACAAACTAGTTTCACTCTTAAAACAGTATTGGTTTTATATATATATATATATACATATATATATATATATACACATATATATATATATATATATACATATAAACATAAACATGTTGGTTAGTTTCCTTCCAAAATGATATTGAACTTCTATAATAGCCAACATATTCTTTAGGAGTGTGTTCCCAAACCCTACCATGAGAGAGAGTTGCCTAAAAAATAACTTTAAAGCTAGTAACTTCTTTCCTACCAAAATTTAAATCCCTAACCGATGCAAAATGCTCTTTACAAAAATCTTCTAGGTCCCCAAAATCTAGGACTGATTGCCTCAAGTGGACTAAAATGGTGACTGCTAAGTAAAGCACATAGACTGAGTGAATAGCATATTCTGTGACTTTAATTCTTTGTTAATCCTGTTGGCCACCTAGTTGAGTTAATATTCAAATTTCCATATTACATGTGCAGGTTTAAATACATGTCAACTCAATTCCCTTATGTTACATTTGCTTCTTTCTTCCTTGATTTCTGCTGTCTTCTAAAAGAAGTTTAGTTAATGCTAATAAAAATGAAAATCTCCTTTAGAAAGGAGATGAAAGATTTTTCACACAGGTTTACATGACAGTTAACAATTAATTAACTAGGGACTATAGTGATGAGAAGTCTCTTAAGTTCATGGATGTTAAACAATGCACTGAAAGCACAGACAGCAGAAAGCTGAAATAGGGCATACAAGTAAAATGATTATGTGAGGAGTAGACCCAGTTTTCATGGCATCCAATACTTACACAGTTTAGGAACCCACTTAATGAACAAGAAACAAAATACAATATAAAAGTCAAGATTTATTGGGAAAGAGAAAAGAAATGTTTAAAAAATACAGATGCCATAAAACTGATAAATACCACAAGCATCGCAAATTCCAGAAGAATCAAGTAATATTTGATTAATGGCCTGTCATATCTATCCAACACTACTTTTCTACATTTTTAGTAACATCTTATTTGATTGCCTCTTTATGTCAATGATTTTGTAACATAATTTTCGATACAGATACTAGAAAGATAATTCAGTCCTCCCTCTAGCATGTGTGACCAAAATTTGCTTTTTATCGGTCATAACTTAGAAAAGTTTCTTTCAGCTCTAACGACTCCTACTGATAATGTCATGTAAATGTTTACATTTCTTGGCAAATTTGGGAAAAACTGTATCAACTCCTTTCGCATATAAGCTGTAAAGATTTCAGGGCATTTTATGTGTCTTCTATTAGAAATTTACCTCTCCCTTTTGATAAACTACTACTTTCAATATGATCTGCAAAATTTTTGTGCAACTTGCTTCTTGATGTGAAAATAATTTCTCTTGATGCCTTTGCTCATATTAATTGCTTTTGTTTCATATTCCATTCATTTTTACCTGACATAGTCTCCCAGTTCTTTAGTAAATAAATTTAAAGATGATTAGAAAAGGTAGCTTTATGCTCACCAAATCAGAAGTCTAGAATTTCTCCTTTTATTGAATCATTCCAAAATGGCTTTCTGAATTGTTAAAATTACACATCCCCAACTGAAATTCCCCTTAGCTAGATCTCAAAAATTCCTGTAGCCTTCAACCACTACCTTACACAGAAGAGTTGTAATGTGGGGATAGGGAAGTGAAAAGGAACACTCTTAAGCTACGCAATTAGGTTTCTTTTGAAAAATATACATGTGCACTCTTTGCTAGGGCTTTCCCAGGGGCCCCAAATCTTTAGCTTAGTGGAAAATCTGCCTCTGATTAAAGGCAAAGGTTGCCTTTGACAAATCACAGGAAAATGCAAATTACTATTATCTGATTATGTTGCCTATAGAGGAAGAAAGCTAGAAAAATGCCACAAAGTTTTCAGTTAGAATTCCAGACCCTTACCACTTCTCTTTGAAACCTATGGCGAATCAAACAAACCACCATATTATTCATCGGGATGAGATCATTTATACAGCATAGAACCAATTTTAGAAGTATTTGGCCTCAAACACTAACTAAATTGCCTTGCATATGGTTTAAACTAAATGCATAATTCATTTATTCCCTAATTCATCCATTCATTCATTCATTCATCTAAATTCAGCTTCTCTGTGTCTTACTCTGAATAAGGCACCAGATACAGAAGATAGAAACAAATATAGGACACGGTCTCTTCCCTGAGGTGTCACGGTCTAGTCAGGGTGACAGAAAAGTTGACAATGGGTAACAGCTCATTGTGATAAGTGCCATTAAAGAAGTCAGCTCAGTGCACAGCCCTTAGACGTGGTGACTGCTGGGAGAGTGTAGTGCCCTGAGATAGTTGATCCAGACGTTAGATGTCTAAGCCAGACGCTAGAAGACAAAGGAGTTGAAGAGTGGTGTGCAGGGGTGGGAAAGGGAAAATAAAAGCTGAAAATTTTACAGGGGGAATGATAGTGTTAATAGTTAGCATTTATTAAATTACAGATTTATTGGGTGATTTGCCCAACATCACACAGCTAGTAAACGATGCAGCCAGCAGTAAGGCCAGACAGGCTGGCTGGAGAGTCATTTTACTGACTCTCAAAAGTAATGATAGTAATAGCAATCACCGAGATAATCATATAGCTGTAGGGAAATAAGGACTGATGTAAACAGAGAGAATTTTCCTTCCTACACCACACCCCCACAATACATTTTCGTTCGATTTTCTTCTAGAAGCACCTCCCTGAATACCTCAGTTTCACTTTATTCTCTCTTCTGAAGATATTTAAAAATACTGATGCATTTGTCAAACAATTTTTATTTTTTTCAGAGATATGTTATCTCATCTGAAATAAATCATAACAATCCCATAAAGTGAGATTGCAAAGGATTTTGAGATCTTCTTTTAAATAAGAAATAAAACATATGGGAAGAAAAGAATCTTGTAATAAGGTAATAGTAAGCAAACCATTCCCAGATTCCCAAGCCTTCTGATTCTTGGTGCATAGAACTCATTGTTCTGGTTATCTATGGTTGGGTATCAAATTACCCCAAAACTCAGTGGCTTAAAATTACCATTTGATTTTGCTCACAATTTGGGGGGGAGATTAGGAATTTGAGAAGGGCTTGGTTGGGTATTTCTGGCTTGGGTTCTCTCAAATGGTTCAAATCAGCTAGGGACTGGCACTGGAACAGCTGGAGGAACAGCTGGGACTGGCCAGTCATATCTCTCTCTCTCTCTCTCTCTCTCTCTCTCTCTCTCTCTCTCTCTCTCCCCCTCTATCTGTCCTTATATAGCCAAAGATCCTCTCTGTGCAGTCTTTCCAGACAGCTAGCTTAAATAGTCCAGAGTGCAATGTGGAAACTGCCTTCTCTTTTCTGTCCTAGCCTCGGGTATCACATAGCATCTCTTCTGCCGTCTTCTATTGGTTACAACTGAGATCCAGATCCTCCCAGATCCGAGCAGAGGGCACACGGCCCCCACCTCTGGGAGCAATGCCGAGATCACACTGTGAGAAGAGCAAGTTGGAAGGGAAATATTCTTGTGGCCATCTCTAGAAAATACAATCTACCAGAGCTTTAAAATTCAATATGTCACATTCATTCTGCTAAATATTTCCCATTACAACAAGGCCTAATTTTTCCACTAAATTTCCAATTTAATATGGCCATTCAATTGGAAATAAAGTCCTTTATTCAAGATTACCTAATCATGTAACTAAAAAAATAAATAAAAGGAAAGAAAGGAAAAGAAAAGAATTCTCAGAGAGAGAGAAAATGTACTACAGAATAGACTTGAGCTAGCCCACCTGAGTTTGGATCAAGGCTTTGCCATTTACCAACTATTTGAACTTGGGTAAGTTACTTGATCTTTGCATCAGCAGTTTTCTCATCAGTAAAACAGTACCTGTCTCAAATACTGTTAAGTGAGAATAAAGAGATAAAGCAAGTTGATATATGCATAGAATTTTAAACTGTTCATGATCTGTAGCAAACATGACATGAGTGTCAGCTATTATGTGCACGTTTTCACATGGAGTATATGAAGAAGCCAAATTGTGGTTGTGCCGTAAAAATGATCATGAGGCAGTAGAGCAAGCCTTTCTGTCAAGAAGGGTTGTTGTTAAAAGGAATGAGCAATGGAGCTGTAAAAACACATGGGATGGTCTTGGGGTTAGTTGTTTTTGTTTAAAGACAATCCTCTAAAGCAGCAGTTCTCAACTTTTCCTCGCTACTCAATCATGCTACACACTGCCCAGGATTGTGCGCAATATCCAAGTCCTCTTGACATGATGAAAGCTATCATAAGAATAATATAGAACCTGATGTAATTCACCCATTTTAAAAAGCAAAGCATCCAAAATTGCAATGAAACATAATTTATTTTGAAACATACCACCACCACCACCACCATTTTCCTCTTACCCAATCAACTCCAACAGTCACCTAATTCATCCCACTGCTTTCCCTCCCATCCCACTTCAACACCACTCTCCACTGCAGCCACCATGTTCTTCAAAACACGGCATTACCCATCCCAGCTTAACACCTTTCAGAGGTTTTCTGTCTCTCTTAGAATAAAGACAGCCCTCCCTGGCAGGGCCGAGCAGCCTCCCAAACCTACTTCTTCAGGCTCATTTTCTTCCTGTTCTGCCTTGTTCTTTGCAGGCTCCACACTTAGTCTCTGCTACCCCAGGGCCCTTGAAATTCTTGTTCGTTGTGCCTGTAATTCTGTTCCCTCCCTATCTTTATGTAGTTAATATCTAGATGTCCTTGAGATACTCAGCTCATGTTCTCCTTCTCCAAAGGAAATTTACTTAACCTCTCAGACTGGATCCAATTCCACATCGTTTGTTCTCATACCACCTTAGACCTAACCTAAATAAGCACTTACTACAATGGAAGTTTTAGATTTATTTATATGAATCACCATTAATATCTGTCTGTATTATTCAAAAGGAAGCTCCATAATGGCAGAGAATGGACCATGTCTATTTTTGTCACACTTTTCTAACCAGCATGACTAGCACGTCAACTGGCACATGGCAGGTGTCTTAATAGATACTCTTTACTGAATGAATGAATCTCCTTTGAGGACTCTGTTCTAAGTTCATAATGAGAAATCATGTGCTTTTCTACTAAAAGCTTATGGGAATAAGAGGAGGGAAACACGAAAAATTCCTTTCCACAGGAAATCTCTTCAATCCCTCTCTGAGTTTACAGCTATTGCAATTTCCTCAATCCTTCTTCAATATGCATGACCTGGAAGAGGAGGATTAAGAGAGAGAAAAGAGAATGATATGAAGCTAAGAAATGGGAAAAAAAATAAAAAGGGAAAACTCAGAAAGAGATATCAACCAACAGTCCAAACACAGTTACATACATTTAGAAGTTTAAACAATAGCTGAAAAGCAAACTTGAACAGATATCTTCAGGCAAATTGGTTTTATTTTCATTTGTCTTTAAAATGTCAGGGATATAACAACAAATTATGTAATTTATAATTTTCCTTTAAAAGTTTCTATTCTAATTGATAATGCAAAATGTAGTTTCAACAGCAAACAAAAGTCAACAGTCTGGTTTTTCTTTTAACTGAAATCAATTTTTTTTTTTTAATTCACTGGAATTGTGAAGAGTCTCCATCAGTAAATCACCATTAGCATTTGGTCTGGATCAGAATATTATAATGAAGATGACTTACTACTAATTCTTCCCTTCTTTTATAAATCTTCTTATTGTAATTCCTTATAAAAATAGATTATTTCAGGACGGTGACATTCCTATAGAAAACTTTCAGACAGGGGCCTAGATGATGGGAACTTGGCCTGTGCCAAAAGAGAGTCAAGCAAATGTAATGAGTTGATACCTGAGGGAAAACCTCTTGATTGCCTGGATACAAACAACATCAGATTGAGTGAATCCAATTGTTTTTAATCCAAGAAAGAATTTCTGCCAAACCATTGTTTCCCTTGGAAATGTTGAGGTAGAAATCAAAAAGGAGGCTTCAAATGAATGACTTCTGTTCTGAAGATAACAGTTTGGTATAAATTCAGTTTCCATGAGGAAATAATGCTGGCATTGATATAAATGACCCCTTTCTCAAAACCATGGTCCAGAAATTAAATAGATCACAAGTTAGAGAGGCACATGAATCACTTTTTCAACCCTTTGTTATAAATGGAGTTTACAAAATTTTTTTTTTAATATTAAAAATTCCCAAACATATTTCTATATTCTATTCTGGAGAACTCCTTTTAAAACCTTGAGAGCATTGCCATTATTTTTTATGGTGTGCTACACATGGTAGCCTTAATGTGAGAAGCAAAAACTCTCCAATGCTTAAGTGGCAATCCTTGGAGAAATCAGTAATTGAAAAGAAATGTACCTTTACATAGATAGTTTTAACAAAAATGACAATGTCAGTCAACATATCAAATGACATTTCTGAAATGTCACAACGAAGAGAAAATGTCTAAGCCAGCTATAATTGAGAAATAATATGGCATTGCAGCATGTCTTGCTGAATACAATTTGCTAGGAAATGGTCCAAACAGAAGCTACTGAAACCATCCTGAAGACGTGAGTGCAGAGATGCCGCTGACGTGCCGTGGTTTGTCCAAACTGCTCCAAATGGAGTGAGTGGATGTTGAAGGGCTGGTGTTAAGAGCACTCAACAGTGGAAAAGCAGTTTGGACATTCTCATCTGCATCATTACAGAACATTTGAGCACCACAGGAAATAGGCAATTGAGAGCAAATTAACAGAAGCTTCCGTCCTTTTGAAGCCTTAAGCTTTCATACAGATACAAGGATATGGATAGCCAAACTGGTCCCAGGCAACTTATGTAAAATGACTGAGCACTCCAATAACTAGCTTGCGGTCACTATTTTAAACTGGCAGTAACATTAGAATCAGTTGCTTTTCTCCACCAGTTACCAATTCAAAAAGATTTTAAGCAATAGACACAACAGAAATATCAGAAAGAAAAAAGATATTTAAACTATTTTATTACCCACAGTAAACCTGAAAAATAAAAAATAAGCATACTCTTTACTACAAGCCATCAAACAATTATATGCCAGTCAAAATATGCATGGTAACATACTGAAGATGGTGGCATCAATGTCTTTTAAGTTATGTTAAAATTCAATGATATCTTTGAAAAATTATTTTTAAAAGTCTCCAAACCCAGAAACACTCTCTACGATAAATTTTCTCTTTGCATGTTATTAAATACTCGAAGTGTTTGTGTTTAAAGATACTAGTTGGACAATTATAACAGTTTTGTCAGTTATCTATTTGTTCGTTTGTTTTAGTTGACAATAGTACATAGACATTTTAAATTGTCTAGGCCAGAACTTATCTAGAAGGCAGTATTTTATGGGGAGTGGGAATACATGGGATTTTAAACCAGGGTATTTGAGATTAAATTAGGGCTCTATCACTTACTAATTTTAAGACTTTAGCCAAGTTACTAAGCTCCTCTGAACTTCCTTATCCCGTCTGTAAACTGGAGATGATAAAACTTCCCTTATAGAATTGTTGTGAGATTTAAATGAATCCATACATTTGAGAAGTGCTTTGTAAAACATGAAGCACCATGTAAATGTTATCTCCCTAATAGAGATGGAATGTCATCGATGAGGAAGGTGTTATGTTAGGTGTGAAAGTGATGACAAAGATACCAGAAAACAATCACATCCAGCACAAGGTTAAGGGAAATCAATACCATTAACAAAGTATTGTTAGCAGTTTAATTGGATTATCTCTGCACTATATTCCAAAGCTAAGGTTTTTTTAATTGAA
Source organism: Choloepus didactylus (assembly GCF_015220235.1). Taxonomy (NCBI): domain Eukaryota; kingdom Metazoa; phylum Chordata; class Mammalia; order Pilosa; family Megalonychidae; genus Choloepus; species Choloepus didactylus. The sequence goes on from NC_051311.1 coordinate 21,593,279, forward strand.
TATGATTGGAGTAGGGCTTGCAAACTCAAATGCCCATATGACCAAGAAGGTCCTATAATGAAAAATGCATGATAGGAGGAAGAAAAGCAAGTGGACAAGTCCCATAATGATTGGCAGGAGGCACTTGGTCTCCACAGTGGGTTACTGGAGATTATGGGTGTCACCGAACAAACAAACAACAAAAAAAAAACCAGGAACTCAGCTCTCGTCAGTGGTTGCCCTGAGGAAATTTGGATCAAGATTTTCTAGCTTTATCAAGAAAAGATGGAAATCCACACGTATATATGAAATATTCCCATTTTAAATGTTGGCTCATATTTTTTTACCCCTAAAATGTCATGTGGATCTATATTGTGGGCCAGTAAAACTCAGGTGCAGCTGGGCTATTTGCCAGTTTGCATCCTCTAAAGTGAGGAGAGTAGGGGCAGAAAGTAGAAAGGATTACATGTTAAGTAGATATTGATGTCACAATTCATTAAATTTGTGAGTTAGGTGTTGTGGAATGTGGAGGCTCTGATGCTATCAAAGAAGGCACTGAGAAGAAAAGAAAAATCTAAAGTGATGGATTCTGAGATCATCTAGCCTCATAGTTTCCTTCATGCTAGACATTCTTGAGAGCTAACATGCATTGAGATGAAAATGAGAGTTCTCCACCCTAGTTAAAGAGTCAGTGATAACAAAAGGAGTTGGTGATGGATGGACCCAGGGAAAGGGAAGGTTGATGAAAGCTGACCCAAACTACATCAGCAGAACCCAGGAAATTGCACAGAAGCCATTCGAAACAGAGACTTCCTAGAGAAGTGTGAAGCCAAAAGAGTTCAGCTCAATTCTGCAGTTTTTACAGTAATATTGTTTTAATATCTTAGATAACAAGCCAAAGGAACAAAGTGTACAAAAATAAACACTAACATTAAAACAAAAAACACACCAAACACCTCATAGAAAAAAAATGACTTTGATACTAGGGAGAAATCCCCATTAATTTAGTCATACGATGAGAATCTTAATTCCTTGAGCCAGTAGCACTCAAACAACCCAGTCAACTAAAGCTGAATGAAATTATGGAATATTTAAATTATCAACCCATTTCAATTTAACTAGCTCACAGGAGTGGGAGTGTGTGCGAGGTAGGGGAAGGTAAATTAATCCATTAGGAGTTGTTATTCCCAACTGTCTATTAAGATTCAGAATTACTGGTATTTTTCTGAATCATGATAAAAGAAAGTACATGTTTTGAGCAGTTCAAAATGATTGAGTCAATCTAGAACAATAGTAAGTTAGTGTTTTGTTTTGTTTTTTAAACACAGTTTTACCAAGCTATGGAAGAAGTAGTAAAAAGGAAATTTGGATATTTACTTCTGATGTAAAATAAAAAAACTGAGTATTTGAGATTGCAAATATATATTTACACTTGGGAAAATAATGTACAAAATACAATTTTTTAAATTCAGTTTTATTGAGATATATCCACATACCATACAATCATCCACAGCCTACAATCAATTGTTCACAGTACTGTCAGTTGTACATTCATCACCAGAATCAACTCTTGAACATTTTCCTTACTCCAAAAAAATAAAATAAGAATAAAAATAAAAGTAAAAGAGAACAGCTAAAACATTCCATCCCCCCACCATCCTACCCTATTTTTCAAAAATACTGTTTTAAGGAAAAAGATATTTATATCTTCAGCCATATTTTCCTAAAGATTCATCCATTTGTCCATCCAAAAATTTGCTTGGCTTATCAGTGTCACAGTGTGCATCAAGTATATCTTAATATCTTTGGTCTCGTTTCAGAGTGGCCATGCTTTGAGATAAGTGTCATGGAAAATAGCACTCTATCTTGTGGCTCCAATTCATTCACTTATTTAAGTCACAAGGGAGGTCCTATGTACCAGGCACAATGATAAGTACGAAGCCACAAAACGGACCACCATGGCTATGCCCATAGGGTGCTCTCTCAACCTCACCTTGTGTGACCACACTCTTAACTCATGGAAGAATCTGCTTTTCTTGTTAATTCCTTGACAGCAAAGATGATGTCCTTTATGTCTGTATCCTTAATGACTAGCAGAATGCCTGTGTACATCATGCATATTTGATACATAAATGAAATAACAGCACTGGGGACGTGAATGAAGGAGAGCTACAAATGCTTTGAAGAGTTTGGGGAGACTATTTTGCATCTTGAGCAACCTTAAGCCTGGGTGGCTCATCTACCCCAATCCCACAACTCTTGACATGATGTGCTAGGCTGTTTTGTCAGGACATTCTCCTAAGTAAGAAGGATGGATTTGTTCTAATTTATTACTTCTACTATCTGCCCCGAATGCACAGCAGTCTCAGGAAATGTATGGAAAGGTAAGGCCATGGATAGAATAAAATGTGGAACATAGCAAAGCCCCTTGAGAATGTGATGATAAAATAATCTGGTATTAATGGATACTTGTGAAGTCATTTTTTTTTTTTTTTAGTTTGTCTGGTTTAACCAGTTAGTTTTGAGGAAGAGAACACACCTACAATGAGGAGAGGTATCCCAGAATCAGGGCTGGGATTTACTGATAAACTGAGTTCTCCAGCCCCACACATACCATTATACACTAGCTAGTAAGAGAGGGTCATTCTATTTCCTTATTAGGTGGGTCATAGAGGAACTTTCATGATTTATTCTTACGCCTCATCTTTTGCTGGAATTGGGCATCATTTAAAATGACCTAACTCTATCTACATTTTTTAATCACTTTCATATCTTGCTTCAGACTCTGGGCATGGGAGTTGCCTTTGACGTCAGTAATAGCTGACCTATTTATCTTTGCCCCAAGGCTGCTGATCTGAATATAGAGGTTTAAAAGAGAAGGAAATCAGAAATCAGTACCTTTTTAGTACATAATTAGTAATAGGAAAAACCCAGAGAGAGAGACAGATGGGAGAGGGATGGGTGGGTGGGGATTATCTGCACACTCTTAGTTTGTGCCTGACCAATTCTAAGGAAAAGTCCATAGGAAAGTTTAAAAATGTCTTAATTAAGATCAGATAAATGACAGTGCTGCTAATCAGGAAATGTTCTCTGAGCCACCACAGACCTTCACCTAAAAACCTCCCCAGCAAGTTACCTTAGGATTGCAGGTTTGACCTATGAGTTAACCAAAACATTACTCATCTGCAAAGAACTCCCATTAACCCTTCAGAGCTGAGGCCAAAGCTTTTTTTCTAGATTTCTGGATGTTTCTCATTTTCAAAGTAATGACAAATGTAACCCTTCTCATCCAGTGAGTTCAGGCAACTCAGTTTCGGACACAGTTTTGATCAATAGAAGTGGGGAATCTCAGGAGTTCCTTGAAATTTCTGAAAAATGAGAGATGCTGTAACTGTAGAAAATACCAGTCATACCAAATTATATAGAGATAATTATGAAAGAAAAAAATCAGTATTACAGAAAAAAAGCCTTTTCTCAAAAAGTTGTTGGTTAAAAGAAAAGGAAAATGACTGAGTTTCTGTCTCTAGTATAAGTTGCTAAAACAGTTCAAGAGGAATTCTGAATTCTTCAATGGTTAGGTAAATGTGGGGCTTAAAGGTAATCAAGAAGCAAAGGAGGAATGTCTGTTTCCCCCTTCCACTATGGCAAGTAAAATTACCATCTTTTCCTACTTTCAACACAGTTATGAAAATCCCAAGCAAGCTTCAGACCTTTAATATATTACTGCCTGAAAAGGAATCAAATTCCAGTATGTTAGCACAGAAAAAAATGGTTTGAATATCTTAACATAGGTAAATATTGGCATGACGCTGCTTATACTGTTCAATGGGTTAGAAACTGCATTTGTTTGGTGGCTTCAAATAGAAAAGGAAGAAAAGTGAGTGCTAATTATAGAATTTAGACAATCTCATTTTGTTATCATGTTTCTCATCCATGTAGGTTTAGGACATATGCAAGAAAAGAGGAACAACTTGGGCTAAGTATTCATTTTGAGATGCTTTTGACCATGGTGCTCATTATTTCTGTTAAAATCTGCCAACTTGGTCCAGTTCAAAGAGCTCTCAGAGAATTAAACAGCACTACTGGTGATGGCATTAAGACCTGACACACAGATCTGTGGGAGTGTTCCCTTTTCATAGAACCACAAGAGTCCATGTCATTTTGTGTGTGCATGGAAAAAACAAGCAATAACCCTTAAAAAGCTAAATATTTTGTATAATTCAGATAGATTGTATGCAAATATTATTTCAATAAATATAATTTAATAAGTTTAGGACATATTAACTTTAGGCTAAATGGCAAGAAATCTTTCTTTGGAAATGACAGCCAAATTACATTTGGTCCTCAGTATGAAATTATCAATATCATTTTTCCAAGGTCAGGAGGCTTAAGATACTTCATATGAAAACCGGGTGTATATGCTGATTGATTATAAACGGTGGTAGTTATAAAAAGGATTTGGGTTTCCTTGTGATTTTTTTGTTTTGTTTTGTTTTGTTTTACTCATTCACTCATTTTACTGTAACTTTATCAAACCATGTTTATACTTCTTTAATCATTATCCCTCAACCTGGATACCCAAACATCATTCCCTGCATTCCGACACAGAGAACATGGTTTGGTTTGGTTTTTGTTTTTGTTTTCAATTTTTCACTCTCTCCTATAATTTCAACCAGTTTTATCTTTGAGAGGGAAGGCATTATTGAACATGCTGTATGCTCTCATTACAACTTTAATTCTCTCCTATCTAATGTTTTGCTGATGAGTATTGGGCAATTTGCCTTTGACATTTCTCAGTTACTTGTTTGACCTGATTCAACCAGAACAATATGATTCCATGATTTCTGCTCCAAGAAGCACCTGAAACGACTTTATCAATGTTCATCAATGACTTCCTAATCACTTCTCCCTCTGCACTTACACTGCACCTTTTGACTTCCTCAGCCAGGAAGATATTTACACTGTCATTAAGTTCTTTCTGCCACTCTGGTTGCTCCTGTAGTGTTTATAGTTGTTTCTTCTCTACTCCTTCCTGAACCCCCAATTATTTCCCCAGACGATTTATATGCATCTTAGAACCACATTTCAAATTTAAGGAATATTAAAGATTTCTTTGCAAGACAAGCATATTATAAAATCAAATAATTATTGTGAATGAAAGAAAATACATCTAGAACAATTTTTGCATCCTCAATACTAAACTCCTTTTCAATCTTGCTAATCCATACACCAATGTTACACTGTTAGTTAAAATGCTGTTAATAAACTGCAATGAACACAAGAGTATTCTACTTTTTATTTCACATTGGGAAATCTAGTACAAAATGCCATCAGTAATTTTGGCAATAAGTAGTTGTAGGTTTGTAAGTATAAACAGTGATTGACCCTTATTACTTTATTAAAGGAAAGCATGTCATTGTGCTTGGTGAGTTTACTCCGCAGTAAAATGCTAATTATTGCACTAGTAATTAACTTATCATTTCTCAGCTCCACATCCACCCTTCTGTACTCTGCTTTGTTATGCTGGAGCTGAGACTCAGCAAACCACATTTCTGCTGACAGCTGGTTTTGCCAACAGGGGGTGCCAGATGGAGAGTGCAAGCTGGCAGAGGAAGAAGAGACTGGCTCCTTCCTGTGTGTTGCCTGAGGGCTCTGACCTGCTTCCTGTTTCTGTGTGCATGCCACCAGCAACGCTTCCTCACGCACCCAGCCACAACTCCTTCCTACAGCAGCAGTTGACTCCAGCTCTGGAGTTTTTGCAGCACTTGCCGAACCCTTATTGAACGCCCACCCCGCTACCCCTGGCCACCCACCATGAGCCCAGCTTCAGGGCCGCCAGGTCCCAGGTTCAGAGATTTGTGTCCTGGCTCCCAGGGCCCCTGCTCTGAGCTCAGAGACACCAACGCCAGCCTGACAGGATTGCACCTTAGAGATCTGAGTTTCAGTTCTGCTGGGCCCCTCCTTGAAATTCCTACATTTTGATAATTTCAAACCCTTCCCTTTAGTCCCTCTGCCCTAGGGTTGGAACCATTGCTTACAGTTGCTACTTCCATCACATCTTCGAGTTTTCTTTTTACCCTTTCAGTTATCCAATTAACAAATTTATATCCAGTGAACTACTCTTTCATGTTAAATGGCCTCTGTTCAAATAACTGGTTTGTTTCCTGTCCCTGATTCTTTAAATGGATTCTTTAAATTTGTTTTAACAACTATCAATACCAGTCAGATAAGCCATTGTTTGAGAAGTATCTGAGGCTCTTTTCCTAATTGTCCCTGACCAACAGCTCTAAAAAGTAGATTGCCAAATAGGGTTTAATTTATTGATCATTAAAATCTTGAGAATTTTCATAACTGGCAAATCAAATTCCCATCAGAGTCATCTGACTTTTGCCTCACATATTGCACCCAGGACCTCTTTCTCCCAACTTCAGGGGGAGTTGTCTGCTGAGAGCTTCTGTTTGAGGCCCTGCAGGAATTGTCCTTGGCTGAGGCAGGCTGATGGGCTCAAGATTGCACCCCACTGCCTGGGGTGAGCCAGTATCTAATGACTGGCCCATGCAGGGGTACAGAGTTCTGGCTCCCTTAGCTCATCTGGGAACATCTCTGAAATGCCATCCCTGCCTCAGAACTCCTTCTGAGGTGGGCTGAGGCTTTCATTAACCCTGCATCACAGTTCAGTTTTTCCCTCTGCTCAGTTCTGCTTCATTCACTACCACTCCCCATGGGTAGTTCAGAATCTGTTTCTGAAGTAGTACCATGCAGGGTGTCCAAACTACACATAAACAGTATTCCCAAGACTTGGCAATTGTCTGCGTCAAACAACCTGAAGGAGACTGCTTGAGAAACATTGTAATACTTGCCAGACAAATGTCAACACTAAACTTACATGTTACTACTCAGAGAGTAGTTCCCTCTCTGGAGAAAGAGTGTGAGTGGAATCATGAAAACCAAGAGAGCAAGTGAAAAAGAAAACTAAGATAAAAGACCCTTACCACAAGCAATCATTGCAAAGAAATACAAAAGCAAACTGTGGCTGAATAGCTAATGATCCAAAAGACTATCAGAAAAAAAGTCAAATAAAAATATAGATTACAAATTATTAAAAAAAAAAAAGATAGACCCATTCTTCCCTTTGAGTCACTTGAGAGTATATACACAAGTTCCTACCCACCATAAAGCATGGCCCCAGAGGGGGATAGACTACCCATAGAAATGTGGAATCATGAGGGTGAAACTTGCAGAAGGGTGTTGAGGAGAGAGATTCTATCAGCATCATTTCAAATTTACAAAATGACTATGAAAGAAACAAATGTAAGGATTGGTTAAATGGTTACTATATGAATTCTGTTACATAATAAACCCAGAGTTATTTACTATCCAAATTATCAGGCCCTTATCTTAAAATTCCTCATCTTCATAGACCTCTAGGAACTGATGGAGCTTGACTGAGTGTAAGCTCTGCAAAATCGGAGACTTTAACATGACTTAGAAGCTTTAGGCTTGCTAAATGTTTAACAAGACTATAAAATCAAACTGTAGTAAGTTTACAATCAGCTTTGGCAAAATGGGAAGCAATGCATGAAACTACACTATATGAGAAATGATCTTAATGGCAGTTATAGGAAATTCATTCATTTTCTAATAATCACGTATTTGTTGATTACTATGCATTTTACTGCTCTAATCACTTGATGCAAATTAATATATTTATTCTTAAAATAGTTCTTTCAAATAGGTACCTACCCTTTTTGCATAGGTGAGTAAATAACCTGAGGTACAGAGAACTTAGGAAATTTTCTCAAGATCATACAGTTAATAAAGGGGTAAGCCTGGATTTGAACCCAGGAAATCAGACAGTTGAGTCAGCAGACTTAGTTATTGTCCTGGGATGCCTATTTAATCTGGCTTGCTTTTTATCCACTGCCTTTGTGCATCTTTAGCAAACATGAAATCTACCATGATGTATTTTTATACAGGGGAAAATACCATGAACTTCACTTTTCATAAATAAACTGTGGAAAAGTACCCACAAAATAACGGAGAATTTCCTTTCACATCCCAGCTGCATGTGTTCTATGCAAACAGAAAAGAATGAGTTAATAGTCTTAACAGGTGAAAACTATCCTTCCTAATGAGTGTTTGGCTTAGGTAATTTGTAATGATTGACTTCACTAAACCAACTCTTTGCTAAGACTCCCCCTCTTTATTTTCTCTCTCTCTTTTTTTTTTTTTTTTTTTTGTTCTGTGAAAACACTCTTTTAGTGTAAGTGCTATAACACTGCCAGGAAACTACTGAATAATATTAACTTTTAATCAATGTGACTAGAAGAAAATATATTTATACATTTCTCATAGACATATATATATATATATATTCGTGTATATGCGTGTGTCATCAGTACAGCTGTTTTTTCTCCATTGAGACACTTTTTCTATTTGGAAGACAGTTTTTATAAATCATGATCTTCTGTGTGACATTTTATAAGGAGTGACATTGACAATTGTAATTTGTTTGAACTTTCAATTGGCAGTATTTGTATACTTTCAGAGAATATTTGCATTATTTCCTCCTACTATACTGTGTCAGATTGTTCACAACTACCTGAAACCATCATTTATGAAAGGTTCTTCTCAAAAATAACTATATGTATGTGTGTGTCTATGTTTTGTATGTGTGTGCGTGCATATGCACACACATACACATTTATTTATCTTAACACATCCACAGAATTGGGGAGGTTTAATGTTACTGCAATCTTTCTTGTTAAAAACATCCAGATGAGAGCATCAGGAACAATGACAATAGATAATACTTGTTGAACACTAAGTATGTGCCATGTACTGGTTTAAGTGCTTTTATATAAATATATATATTTTTTTCATTAGCTCATATACTTCTTAACATGTGAAGAAGATACTGTTTTCATCCACAGTTTTCATGAGTTTTTCATTGATAATTGAAATTCCTTTCACTTCAACCAAGCTACTAATAGAAAAGTGGCTGCCCCCTTTCCAAAAGGAATTCATTTCGTTACAACCTTATTGTTATTTTTGAGAAGGGCAAATAGAAACTCATCTGGATTCATTTTGGGATACTAATGTTGATTGAATGAAGATATTTAGCATATGAATAAAAATGTCAACAATTCTTTGTTTGCATATATTTACTAGAAAGGGATAATCTCTTTGATTCTTAGATTGTTTTAAAATCTTTGACAATGAGATCATAAACAAGGAAAGCCCAGGGAACAAAATCCCCTAGATTTTTTTTTAGACCTTTCAAACTCATTTTCCTCTTGAAATAAAATTGCAGAAAAGAGTGGGTTGCTATTTAAAGGTTTCCATGGAAATAATATTGCTATTATAATACATTTGGTAAAGTGCCAACAGGGTTCTAAAGTAGAAAAGATCAGAAAACCAAATACAATTTTGTCTAAACAAACTTAACCTGGATTTTTTACAGTGTTAACATAACAAAGGGAAATAAGGCCACACTTTCTTGGAGAATTCCAAAACGTTACAGCTTTTGTCAGTTTTGATAATGACCTGATTAAAATCAGTTTCTAAAGTCATTCAATTTCTGATGAGTATTTTAATCTGTTACTGGTCATTCAATTCTAATTTTAGTATACATCTTCCCCCAATACAACTGAATTGATCCTTAATGCTCACAGAAGTTTCAAACCAGCTAAAAGAATTAGACTAATGACGATTTGAAATGATGCAACTTTGCATCTCCCCAATTTGTCCTAAATCAGAAACAAGGAAGTATGCCACATTTGATCATTGAAAAGGACCCAAGAGATTCCACCCAGCCCAATCTCTTCATTTTGCAAGGAAGCCAAGGCTCAACAAGATTGGATGTTTGGGATTTTGCACTACAAAAATCCCAGATATGCCTGGACCTAAGTATTTTGGACACCAACTGTTAGGGACAATGATCCCTAAATAGGGTCTTAAGAAATTTGAGAAAACCTGGGGTTTGGGCCATTTAGATCCTTCCTATTCAAGTTGAGGTCCCTGGTCTAGCAACTTTGGTGATACCCGGTTGCTTGTCAGAAATGCAGAGACTCAGTCCCTGCCCAGACCTACTGAATCAAAATCTGCATTTCAGTGAGAGGTCTTGATGATTCTTATGCACGTTAAAAGTTGAGAAACACTGGAGTAGATGATAATGTGGGGAAAGGGCCTCTTTTACTCTGGGACTTTCTGTGATTTACAAATCTGCTGACTACTGAGGAGACCCAAGTAGCTCTTGGGAACTCCGAATGCTTGAATCCTCTGACCTGAAAAAAAGTGTAGCTGTCTGTTGCGAGAAGATGATGGGAGAGTAATCTGCAGATCCACAGGGTCAAGTGATTCGCATTCACAGATGCATCTACTTTTAGCACTACAGAGGACTCGGGCTCTGTCTGGCCCCAAAGCATCAGATAATTAAAGAAAAGAAGAAAAAAAATCAGTACAGTGTAACACTGGCTATCATTTAGCAAGTGCTGCAGTTTAATTTTATAGTATTTCTATTCTTCCAACAATGCTGACAGTAGGTGGTATTTTCCCTATTTTATAGATGAAGAAGCTGAAGCTAAAAGAAGTTGAGTAATTTACCCCTAAACACGTAGCTAGCAAATGAGTGATAGTTAAACCTTCATCTGTCTGATTTCAAAACTCATGATCTGGTCCATACAGGATCCAAATTCTGACATCAACTTTAGCCAATTGATGACCCCATTTCCCAAAGCAATGAAACTTATTTTATGTTTGCCAACTATTATATTAAAGCTCTGTATCAATCCCATTTAGTTCTAAAATAAGGAGGGGAAATCCACTTAAATATATTCTTAGAGGAACATGTGTTCAAAAGGAAAGTGAAAAAACAAGTTTCTGAAATGACTTGCTAAATGGGCCAGAGTGTAGAGTATAAAGAAATAGAATTGCCCAGCTGAGCAGGACTTGTCCAATTTTCTTACGGGAAATGTAATGCTATGAGAGTTTTGGTAGAGCTTCTATTACTTCTAAAAACAAGGTTCTCACTTCCTTTGGCCATGTTTATTGTCCATCCTCGCAGCTTATGTGCACTGAAGTTCACCTGTGGGAATCAAATATAAGCGATATAATTAAATGAAAATGTATTATGCTAGATATATGTTGGGAGTCATGTATAAGGAACAGTCCCACTTCTTAAAAGATCCACAAAGATTTGCTCCTGAGAAAAGCAATGCAGGATAATGATAAGCAAATTTAAGGAATAAGAACAAAAAGACCCACTGAAGTTATTTTCCTCTTTTGTTTCAATAGGGGAAAAGAGAGGTAGTAAAAATCCCTTGAAGTCTATTTCACAGCTCTTTCTATGGGGCTGTAAAATAAAAGGCAAAAGTGGTAGAAATTACTTAAAATTCAAAAATGGCAAAGGAAAGTATTGCCATGGGTAGATTATAAATGACATTAGAGATTTGAGAAGGGTAAATCATCTAGGGCAACTGAAAAGCAGTCATTTTATTCCAAAGATTATAAGCTTTCGTGTATATTGCTCATGTGTCGGGACAGCCTCTTATTAAATTACAGTGCTTTATAACTAGTACTAATATTGGTATTATGTTTACCATGCAAAATCCCTGCTCTTTTTCAAATGGGTATATATTTTAACATGAAATAGAAATTTAATATCTAAAGCACCAAGCAATAAAGCCAACCCACCTAGTTTCAAACCCTGCTTAAATTATTTTTTGAATTCTGTATCTAATAACATAGTATAATAACACTGAAACAAGATTAACACTATGATACTATTTGTTTAGGAAACCAAGTGTGTTGCCATGGAAACAGACATTCTGCATATCTATGGAAACAGTGGCAGTGTTGTAAATAATGATACCGAAAAGAGGAACCCTCTAAACATGAATTCTAAGAAAAAAGAATAGAGAATGGAGAGGTGGAAGGAGGAAAAATTATATTTGCTTGTAGGAGAAACATTTTAATATATTTTTCTGTTATGATATGACTGTTAACCTAAGTTTTCAAAACCTTGATTGCATCTTTTGAAATCTTCTGTGTTTCTCTTCTCATTAACTGTCCAAATTGCAATCTATTTCTACTTAACAAGAAAATTCACCAAAGACTTTTTGACTCAACTGCACTTTGATAGTATTTTGAAGGTCAAATTACTTTTCTGAAATGTATTAGAATGGGGAAAAAAATGCACAAAATGTATGTTTAACTATCTTTTGAGAGTCTTAAAGAATGCTTTCTAAAGTTCTGCAAATGATATTTACTAAACATAATTTCAAATTGTGCTATTAAGAAGTTTTGGTTTTTAGTGCTATGATCATTCGAAACCATGATAGGAATCAAAATTGTATTTTATTGGTTTGTGACTTTGATTCCCTGGCTACCTTGTGTCCTAGTTTAAGGTGATGGTTATGTCTCAACTCACATTTGCAATTCCCTGATATTGACTAGACTACCATACACCTGGGAGATAGTCCCACACTGTGGAATAAAAGGGTGGATAGAATTATTCAAGCAATAAAAAAATAATAAAACAATTTTATGTTTATATAAAAAATAACTCAATATAATGCCAGCTTCCTGGCAATAATCGAATGAGTTTGTTCATTTATGAATATATGGAAACTGATCTCACCTTATTTTCAAAGGAAAGTAATGATGGTAACTTGAACACTATAAAACAAGTGAGAGAAGTTAGAAAAAGAGAAGGAAGTTGGAGCATGGACATGAAAAGAAGTAAAAAGCAGAATCGCTAGTGTACACAAGGAGACTTTCATTATCTTGCGTGTTTCTGATCATTATTAAAGGTTCCATGTAAATGGAAATAGAAGTCCTTTTGGAGTTGAGAGTCGGGTTTACTTCTATATTGTTAATTCCTAGCTCTTTTGGAGATTTTGTCAAGGGACTAATGATGTCAAAGCATTACTATGTATCTTGGCACTTTTTATATCTTGTGGTTTAACAAAAATTCTAAGACAATGCCTTTGTAAAGTTTCTAATTCTGTCATTTTTGAAGAACACCTAAAAGGACAACAGTTAAATAAGCATTTTAAATGAGGAGTTTGCACTAGATCATTGGTTTTCAAATTATGTTTGAGGGGTAGACTGGCTGGGTTCTGGAAAAGTTGCCTCCTCTACCCAATCAGAGCTGCTCTTTCATCAGCTAAACAAACTGCCTCCTTCAACTTTTTCCTTTAAAGAATTGGATCCACTGCTTACAAAAAATTGAAAAACTAAAAAACCTTGAAACCATCATATAAGAAATTCCTTCCAGTTTGTATTTCTGAGCTTTGCTGGTTACTTTTCAATAAATACTGAATTATAAAATGACCACTAAGAAAGTGTTCCTAGCCAGAGGACTTTTGGATCCCTTTTAATGTACAGCTGAGTCAGTTATATATCACAACATATTTAAAAACATGAAACATTTATTTGAATATCCCATCATGGGCCAAGGGACCAGTCATGGTGAATAGGGACTTTATATTCTTGCCAGGACATATAGAAGCTGCCAAGAGTCAGGTCCAGCTTCATGATGACCTGGGGAATTGGGCAAGGAGAGAAATTCTTGGGATGAACTTTGTACACAAAGATATTATCCTAGCTTTCTTTTTTATAATAAAAAGAAAAAAAATGGAAGCGACAAGAAAAGAGACTGTTAACTAAGCATTGCTACAACCACTTAATGGAAGTTATTCAAAATTATGGTTCCAAGATACTTCCATAACATAGACAATGCCTTGAGCACAAGATAAGTGAAAAAAGTCCCAAAGAAGAGTGTGTATATCTGTACAAAGTGTGTTCACAACCACATAAAGAAAGAAAAAAGACATTGAAAGGCAATACACAAAAATACTGACACAGGTGGTATTTAGGTAGTAGGTATATCTTACTATTCTTTTCTTTCTGCTATTCTGTGCTTTCCAATATTCTTTCATGAATATTTAGTGCTTTTTCCATAAAAAAAGGAATTTTAATTATCTTCTTAAATTCATTGTAATAATTTCTAAGAACAAAATAAATAGAAAACTGAATTTTTTCCCCACATTAATCTATCAATGAGTTAACCCTTTCCTTTTGTTTATAAATTCAACTTGGGCCAAATTCTTAAAATTCAAACTTGAAAATCTAAATTAAAGTTACTTTCTGATCATTGAACATGTCGAAACAGATCGGTAGCAACAAAAATCTCCATTACAAATGAATTGAGTCATCGTCAACCTTGTTTTATAGGGAAACAACCCTTTTTTCAAATGAAATCTTACATAGTATTTCAATATAGCATTCAGATGGAAGTAAAGTCACCTAGTAGGAGATGAGTTGCCCCCTCACCTCTTGTATTCTCCTAAAGGTCCCATGAACCACAGTTCAAAACTCACTTGGGGGGAATACAATACCGACTTGGGGCCAGGAGTCTTGATTTGCAGTCCCAGCTCTGCATGTAACTATTTGAGTGATTTTTAGAAATTTGTAACATTATGTCAGTAAAAAACATGATCTTTAGGGTCTTCTCCAACTCTAAAATTTTATGAATCTTTAAAATTCAAAATTTACCTTAGATGAACCATGCTAGCACATATTTTTAAATGATCAAATATGAATCCAGAATATTGCAATGGGAATTAAGAGAAATCATCTCCTTTCACAAAGAGATATTTTTAAAATACAGACCCTCACAGTTGAACATATCACTTAACAATAAATAGGGGAGCATACAGGTGACATTTCTATGAACTTCAGCTCAATGCATTGCCACTGATTAAGTAAAATTTTGATGAATGAATGAATGGTTGAATTATATGGTCTAAACCCCAACTTTGAAATATTGCACATTGAAGGAGGATGATTTGGATACCATTGCAGGTTTATTATAAGACCTGCAAGCAAAAGGGATTTTAATCTATTGTCTGATTTTCAGCAATTAAATAAAGTGACCATAACACTACCTTTATCATGAATTGATTTTTTAAAATAAAACAGAGAACACTTCATGTTGGAAGTAACTCTTCACGAGTCTCTCACATTTCTGCCTATCCTGATAATAGAGGCACTGCCTCTCTTTGTTCTGGAGTATCTTTTTAAGGTTATTTGTTTAGTGAACAGCCTGGAAAGATGAAGTTAGTGCATTCCTCCAGAACAATGGGCAAGTACATTTATCATCCATTATAAAAGTTTGCCTCCCCCTCCTCAAGCTCAGTGTTCCTCTCCTGAAAGGTAAACTCCTGCATGTGTAAATGTTACCTGACCCTCTTTGAACTGTGGGTTCCATAGGGAAGGGAACTTGAATTGCTAATACTTAGCTACTGCTATTGCTTGAGTGATAAAGTCTTTTTATCTCTGACCCGGAGGTCTCATACCTTCTGCCAGCATCAGGAAACTGTGTCAGGCTAACTTGTAAGCTTACAAACAGGGTAAAAACTTCCTTTCACAGTTCTTAACAGTTTCTAGAAAAAGTGTCAAAGTTCAATAATCAGAATCTTTGTCAAATGCATTGTGTAGTGGTTTTAAAATACACCTACAAATTCTTTGACAATCCTCCCCTTCAGAGGTGGAATCTAATCCCCCTCTCCCTGAGTGTGGGTTGGATTAAACGACTTGCTCCTAACAAACAGAATGTGGCAGAAGGAATGGTGTGTGGCTTCAAAGAGGAGGTCACAAAAGACCTGAGGCACTTCTTCTCTGTAGCTCTTGGATGACTCCCTCTGAAGGAAGCTGGCTGCCAGGTTGTGAGGACACTCAAGCATGAGTGAGCCCTTTCAGAAGAGAATCCTCCAGTTCCAGTCAAGCCTTCAGAAGGCTGTGGCCCCAACAGACTTCTTGACTGCAATGTAATAACAGACCCTGAGCCAGAACCACACTGTTAAACCACTCCCAAATTCCGGCACCACAGAAGCAGTGAGATAACAAATGTTTATTATTGTTTTAAGCCACTAATTTCTGGGGCAATTGCCTGCAGCAATAGCTAACTAATACAGATCACATACAGCATAATATTGAAACAAATCCATTCTCCTATAGAACATTTGAAAGATAATCATAAGCCCCTAATCACCTAACAACAAAAATAGAAAACTAAAAGTAACTTGTCTTAAAGCATGCTCTTATGCATTTATCATACAGTTACAATGCCCCCTTTATGGACAAGCCACCATAGCCAGAGCAGAAAACAACGAAGTCCACAATGAACCATTCTGTGGATATGTGCAAATAAATGACTATCTACCATAATCGTCTGTATAATGCAGCAAAACCAGCAGGAACGGCCCATTGCTCCGAACAATATTCTGTTAACATATTCAAGCCATCTAGAATTGTGCCTGGCATGTGCTGGGCAATCAAGAAATCTTACTCCCCATCTCCTCCCAACACAGAAGATTTATGTGTGGTCACATGTCTATGATCTAGGTTCGATATGCCGTAATATAAAACCCATTGCTTCCTCCCTCTGTGCTTATTGTAAAAGTCATTTTGTAGCCGTACTCCACCTAGAAGAAAATAATTTATCTTTCCCAATTACAAAGCAATTAACATTAAAACGAATCATGCTAATGAATATTTAAAATTTATTATCAAGAGTGGAAACATTCTCGCTTGGTCGAGGTCATGAAGAGGGGAAGGAGCACTTCATTCCTTCCCTAAACACTCCACCAATGCACCTCACAGTAGCCCAGGGGTCTCAAAAGTGGGGTGCACATACTCCGAAGACTGCACAAAACCACTCGTCGGCATACGTGAAGAATATATTGGAATTTCTATTTATGTTCTTTTTTATTTGACTCATTTTTTAAAAAATACCTGCCTCTGTGCATTTATAATGCTCAAAATATATGTAAACATTCGTGTAGTTTGATGTTTACACTCAAAACCTTTTTACTAATGGGATGTGTCTCCCCAAAAGTTTGCATATCTCTGGTTTAGATCATCATTAAAGTTAGAGTTGCAATTGACACTTAGCATTTCTATGAACTGAGACTAATTACGTCACCCAGTTTACAACAAGTTTATTTCACAAAAATGCAAGATAAGGAAGTGACTGGATTTTAGGACTATTTCAGAAATTATAGGAAAGCTAGTTGTGCTTGTTTGCTTCCTCTCAGGTATTTCTGTGCAAATGATCACAAGATGTGAGTTGACACGTAGCAATAACCAAGAGAAAACTGTTCCTGAACCAAAGACTAATATTCAGAATGTCATAAGCACTGAGGCTGGAATGTATACTCTCTGTGCTGTTCATTGAAGAGTCTTTGCATTCTCTGGCAAAGCACTGGACCAGCAGTCAAGATTGCTTATCCTTAGTCCTTAAAATATGTCACATGTTTCTGAGACAAAGTATGAGCAGTAATGTGGCATGCAGCATGGGAAACAGAACCCCACTAATTTGTATCAAGACACTTATTTCTACCTAACTGCAGACAAGTATTGACAGATAGAGTGTATACTACCAAAATGGTGAAAAAGGTATTGGGGAAAACCAGTTTGGAATATATGATAATTTGCTGCTGGTCTTTAAAACAGTGTAGGTACCACATGCAGACTGTGATATGTTGGCTATTATTTATTTCAAGATTTACATGCAAATTAAGCAGATTGTTATTTCATTAGCTCTCTATCTAAATCCCTCCAATGTCCATTTTCAAATGTGACATCAATCTTTCTTTTTAGATTTTAAATACTGCCATAACATATTAGAACTACTCACTGGTAGTTTTAAATTCATAGGAGTGGTGGCTTGGAGCTATGCATCCCAGAAAATCATGATCCTAAATGTGATCTGTTCTTGTGGGTGCAAACCCATTGTAAATAGGACTTTTCATAAGGTTACTTCAGTTAAGGTGTGGCCCCATTGAATAAGGACGGGTCTCAAGCCTATTACCAGAATCCTTTATAAGCAAAACAAAATTCAGACACACAGAGAGAAAGCCACAGAAAGAAGCCAGAAGTCAGTGAAACCCAGAGAAGCCAGGAGAGCCTGTCACATGCACAGCCATGTGACAGAAAAGTCAAAGACCAAGGTTCACTAGCAGTCAACCCCAGAATGCCACAGTCTTTGGGGAGAAAGAATTGCCTTGCTGATGCCTTGGTTTTGGACTTCCCCTAGTCTCAAAACCATGAGCCAATAAATTTCCATTGTTTAAGAAAACCCAGTACATGATTTTTGTTTTAGCCTTCTGGAAACTGAAACAATAAGTAAAAGTATTAAGTTGAGATTCTTGATCCGCACACATGGCCCAGACGAAACACTTCAGTTCTTACTGGTGCAGAGAGAGATCTGTAAAATATTATTGCAAGTCTGTTATTGCTATACACGAACCACAGATTGTTGTGGTAGGTCTGGATTAGTCTTAGCAAGTCAAGGAGTTTAAGAACAGTGAATTATTTGCAGTATATTTCACAATTACAGAACATCCAAGAAATCTTGTAAAACCTTAGAGACCACTAATTATTGCTATGGCACACTCCAACTTTTAAAATTTCAGAATGTGAGTCAAATTTCCGTTGTGGTTTTATACCATCGTCTTGACTCACTATTATTGATATTTGGGCTTACATATTGGGGCTATCCACAGAGGAAATAAAAACTACGATGATGTTGTTCTCTTCACAATAAAATTAGAGTTGAATGAGCTGTTGAAAGAGTGATATAGACAATAACATGTCATTGCAAGTATGAACAAGTGGTTATGCCCACTGATAGAAAATTAGTTAATAGAAAAAACTCTCAAAAACAGGTCAAGACTATATTTAAAGAAAATCAAGTTAATGATTTAAAAAAAAAACCTCTTCACCTTATTTGGGATTGAATGAAACAAAATGCCCTTGAGTTTAAACAAGCTCTTTGCATAGTGATAAATGTTTTCATCTTTATGAATAAAATCTAATTTTCTTCCATGATTTTAAATGATAAAGCCATAATTGAGCAATAAGCACATTCACATGAGTATTTCATGCATGTTACATTTTCATTTTTGCATTAATTTGATAGTTATTATGAAAGTAAGAAAATAAAACTGCATTTTGGCTTTTCTATTGTTTAAATTAAGGAATAAAATCACATAAATATGCATCCTCCAGGAAATTTTAAGCCTAATAAATGGCCTTATCCTCTTCTACAGTACATATATATTTTATCTACCTAGGCTCTTTTCCAGTACCCCTCGATGTCAATTTCTACCCAGCTCAAGTCTTTTTACTATTCCCAGTCAGAACTAATGATGCCCTTTGCCGGCTTGGAGGTTTTGCCTCAGCGCTTGTGCCTAATTTCCATTTCCACAGCCCTGGGTTTCATTTTTCCCATCTTGGCCCATGCTTATGTTCCTTTCACTTTTCAACCCTCGGGGCTCATATGGGATGCCTCAGTCTCTATCCCTTGCCTATTGTCTGAATGCTAAGAGCATCTCTTGTTGGAATCGTTCTCCTGGCCGTCAGTGGATGGATGGGTTGCCTTCTGTTGTTGGTTAAGTGTTTCATGTGGATAGCTCCCTAAGTAAATCGTAAACACTTGATGGGATTGGATTACATCTGACAAGTGTTTTGACTCCTTCCATGCCTCATAAAGTGTATGTGCCTATCCAGTGCTCCCGCCCCAGCTCCTGCTGAGTGACTGAACCGCCACTCATTTCATCCTTGCTGACCAATATACCAACGTTTTAGGTAGAGAAATGGGATAGGAAACATGTTTTGACACAGCTCTAATTGTTTGAGAATCCCCACTTGTTTGCATGTTTTTGTTTGTATGTTTCTGGTTTTAACAATTCCTCTTTCTTGTTTCACCCCACCCCACTTTCCCCAGGATGATAAAGGTTGAACTCACCATCTTTTACTTCTATATTTCTCTATTTCTGTGAAAAAGGTGATAGGAGGGTTTCTTTCTTTGCTTTCATTTTGAAATCTGAAAACTTATTTTACTGGGTCAGTCTGGCAAATTGAACCCTATATTCAAAGTCAGGAGAATTGGCTTCTATTTCCATTTCTTCCTCAAAGTCATCATATTAGGTAAAATAAAATTATTTTCTTTTTCTAAATTCCAATTTCTTTTATCTAAGAGTTAATGAGTTCCCCTAGGTTTAAGGAGATTTGTGTGGATTTTTAAGTCCTTGCAATTATTACTTTTATTATGATGTTGGGTTATTTATACCAAAACTAAAAATGTCACTCAATATGCAAAATGAAGTCATAAGTTCCATTTGGCTTTTTAGAAGTACATTATATAGCCAGTCTATTACGAGAATAAGCTCAGCTTATGGCCATCTCTCAAAAGACCTGGGAAATAAGCTTTTAAAATCAAAGCACTTGCAACCCATTATAACAAACAAATTTGTAAAACATACTAAAATCCCAGCATAATAAAAACTCCTTAGAGAATAGGGACAAATTGCATTAAGACTGTATTTCCAAGAGTGTGAAAAATAAAAGACTCAGTAACTTGAGATTGAAATTGCTAACATCCAGAGATGCTAATCCAGAACATCGAAGCATACAGCATCTGTACAAGTTGCTATAAATCGTCAGGGCTGCAGGAGACAGGGGGGCCCTTACAAGTGAAAGGACACCTGACTGCCACTTGCTGACATTTCTAAACAAGTGGAGAAAGTGCCGAATCATCACCAAGTGCTTTCCTCACGGCCATTAAAACACATAGCAGGCACTCTCTTATCAGCAAAAGAGATGGTGGGTTCCAATTATCAGCAATGGTCAGTGAAAAATGGGGAAAGGGCAATCCTCTACCAGAAAACTGTACGAATAATAAAACAGAATAAATTCAGGGAATATTACTGAAAGGGAGCTGATGTCAAACGCTTATGTGGAGTAAGAGCTGCAGTGTTTGCTCCTGGGGAAATGACAATCATTATGCTCAGGACTGGATATTGACAGCTGAGGGTGAGCAGCTTAAAGCAGAAGGAAAAAAAAAAAAAAATTCTATGCACTTACTGTAAGTCTTGTGACACTGTCATTTGACTCAATTAGCTCAAATGACCAGAGTGCAGTAGAACTGAATGTAACATGGTTTCTGACTCACGCCACGGCACAAAGTGCTCATGACTGTATGGTGAATTAATTCAATTTCCATTAGGTGAAAATTAACGTCTACCAGTGTATGTGGGCATATGCTATACGTATACAAGTGCTTTGACAATAAAGTAACAAGACAGTTGTTAAAAAAAAAAGTATATTAGGATTTTTTCATTAAAAAGTGTTTCCCCTGTAATAATAAACAAATGAAGCAGTGTGTGTGTGTGTGTGTGTGTGTGTGTAGTACCTATCTATAATCCAAGAATGCACTAGTTTTGTTTACACTTTAAATTTTTTAATTAAATAGGTAATACTGTCATATAACTTAAAATTCAAAAAAATGTAAGATGGAAATGTCCCTTACCTGAAAGTCCCCTAGCCACGTAAGGAAT
Organism: Choloepus didactylus; assembly: GCF_015220235.1. Taxonomy (NCBI): domain Eukaryota; kingdom Metazoa; phylum Chordata; class Mammalia; order Pilosa; family Megalonychidae; genus Choloepus; species Choloepus didactylus. The sequence goes on from NC_051311.1 coordinate 21,614,665, forward strand.
TTCTCTTTTGGATATGCTTTCAGACTGAATTTGTTACACAAGGAGGATGGACTCATGACTTCAGAAACATGCCTTTTTTTTTTATAGCCAGAATCAACATTACCCTGATTAATTACTAGCTACCACTAAGAATATTTCAAAGATTGCCTCAAACAGAGGTAATTAATTCACAGACCCCAAAGGTTGGAAGGATTTTGAAGGTAGCCCTAAAGGAGAATCCAAACGTTTAAGCAAGGAGGGCATCCTGGCTTAGGATTCAAATTTTCTGGAATTTTCTTAGTGGGTTGATGATTCTGGCAATAGCTGTCATGAGACTTATAACATAAATTTAGCTTTTGGCTAAATTAGTCATGTCATTAATTCAGACAATAATTGTAACTGTTACTTGGTGAGCCACTGAATTATTGATTTTTTTTTTTTTTAATGACTGTTTCAACTTCTCAAAAGTCAAATTTACTCTGTTGTATTTATATATACTCAGGGTAAATGAAGTCCTAAAACAATTATTCAGACAATTCATATCAAAATATAATTTTAACCTGAATTATTTGCTTTTCCAGGACTTACAACAGTTGGCCAATTATAGCAAATATCACATGAATTAATTTGTAAAACTCTGTTCCTGTCTGTCTGTAATGTGAGAAATACAGTGGTTTGTTTAGTTATGTACTTAATTTGCTTTCTCTCTTCTCTGTACTCAATGAAACCCCCAAAAGGAAAAACAGTCCTACCTAAGGACCATTGGAAATGTTTGTAACTTAAGATCAAAACAATCAGATAGATGGATAGATAATCAGATATCCATCTTAAGTGGCTTCTAGAAAGGCCAAATAGAAATGCATGAGGTTTTTTTTTTTCCTTTCTCCTAAAATAATCACCGTCCTGACTTCTGGTATCATATATGGGTTTTGCCTATTTCTATAAATACTCAATTACATATGCTTAAATACCATTGTTTTAATAACTTCAAATTCACCTGCCATAAATTCTCAGCAAAATTGGAGAGAATTTTGCAGAGGCAGTTTTGTTCCTGCTATCTGAACTATGTTATAATTTGAAACTTTTCAAAAAATAGGAGAAAAATGTAGGTAACTTCAAAGTCTATTTTGATCTCTACAACTTTATGCTCCAGGTAATGGAATTAGACCAAACTGGGTTCCAGTCCAGGCTCTGCTAATTTCGGTATAAAATTACACAGATGCTTTAACCTCTCTGAGTTTCAGTTTATTCTCCAGTAAAGTGAGAATACTAATACCTGCTTTAGTGTAAGAATCTGATTAAATTAGGAAATGGGATTAAATAGGATAATGGTATTAAATTAAAATGAGAATAATAATGTCTAAATTAGTATGGGGATTAAAATACATAATAAATATGAAGTGTTCATATTCATTAGCCCAGGACCTAACATTAATAGTTATTGAAAAAGAGATAAATTACAATATATTATTGTGGGGAACTGTTGATCAATTGCACCATAATGGTGTTGGAAATTTTAAAACTTCTGACCAGTCGCTTGTATCAGTCAGGATGGTTTAGATTATGTTGCAGTAACAAAGAAGCCCAAAAGTTCAGCAGCTAAGCAAAACAAAATGTTATTTTTTTGCTCTCTGTACATGTCCAACACATGCAGACATTGTAGTAGTCACTTCTATTGACACTAAAGGGAAGGAAAATGGAAAGTGACATATTTCACATTTCACTGACAAAGCAAGTCATCTGATTACCCCTGACTCCCAGGAAAGGAAGAAGTATGGCCTTGCTATGTGCATAAAAGAAGAGAACTATAAATAACTGGTGAACAGCCCAAGTGAATTCTATGTAATTCTACTGCATTTGGTTCTGCAGGCCTACACAGGCACCGCTCTTCTCTAATCTCTTCTCTGAACTCCTCGTTGTGCACAGATTGGTATTTGACAGGGTTCCAAAGGGCTCTGAGGCGTTGTTCATTTTTCTTCATTCTTTTTTCTTTTTGCTCCTCAGACCAGATAATCACAATAAATCCATCTTCAAGTTTGATTTTTGTTTCTTCTGCCTGCTCAAATCTCTATATTGCCCCTTTGGTGAATTTTTCATTTCAGTTATTATACTTTTTAACTCCAGAATTTCTATTTGGTTCACTTTTCTAATTTCTGCCACTTTATTAATATTCTCTACTTGGTAAAATATTGTTCTTACACTCTCCTTTAGTTCTTTAGATATGGTTTCCTTTAGTTATAGGAACATATTTAAAATAGCTGATAATTTGTCTACTAAGTTCAATAGCTTCCTTAAGGACAGTTTCTATTAATATTTCCCCACTGTATATGGCCCATACTGTCTCATTTCTTCGCACACATTTTTTGTTGAAAAATGGGATGCTCTAAGTAATATAATGTGGCAACTCTCCCTCCTCAAGGTTTGCTGTTGTTGCTGTTGTTGTTGCTTTGTTATTTGTTTAGTGACTTCTCAGAACCAATTCTGTAAAGTCTGTATTTTTTATCACGTGTGTCCACTGAAGTCGCTGCTCAGTTAGCATGGCAGTCAGCTAATGGTTGGCCAGAGATTTCCTGAAATGCCTGGAACTAGTAGGTTTTCTAGACATTGCCAGCAGGCTCTGTGTGCACATTGGGCACACCTTCAACACTCGGCCAGGCAGTTTACAACTCTACTGTAGCCTTCATTCTCGGCTTCTGCAGTGCCATAAGCTTAGTCACAAGTGAGTGCTCACAGCTTTCTCAGGTCTCTCCTGAGCATGTGCACAACATGCACACGGTCCTACACATGTGAGTGGATTTCTAGATTCCCAGGAATATGTCTGCAAAGATTATTTTAAGACATGCATACACTTTTCAACCTCCTGATTCTACTGATGTTTGAGTTCCTCTTTGGAAAGAGCTCACACAAAGTTTAGAGAAGCTGTTTAGCTTGATGAGCAAGAGGGCAGCTGTTGGAGCATGACTACCTGGTTTTAAATCCTTGTAATACCTTTTATTTTGGGGTCTTTTTTTTTTTTCACTGTTGTGAACTTGACAATTGACAGCTTCTCTATATCTGGGTATATTATCTATAAAATGGGGAAAAAAATAGATCCTACCCCCAAAGGGTTCCTGTGATGGTTAAATAAATAAATATATGTAATGCACTGAGAACAGTCCTGGGTACATAGTAAGCTCTATGTATGTGCTAGCTATTTTTATTCTTTAGGATGCTGAGGCAAGTCTTCTAAGTATTAAAAGACCCTTCTGGTAATATATTTGCTGAGAACCTTATAGAATATAGGTCAGGGTAGACTTGTGACAGCAGTAACAATTAACTTTCCTGTCAATTTAAGAATGTTTTTTTCTTATAGCATTAAAAAATGAATTTCTCCACCATCCTCTCTCTGAAGAAGAGTCTTGGCTCTGGAATCAGGCAACCTTGGGTTCAAATCCCAGCTCTTCCAAGCACCAGCTGTGTAACATTGGGCAAATCAGGAAATTTCTTAAATTCTCTGTGATTCTGTGTCCTCATCTATAAGATGAGAATAAAATAAATTCTACTTCTTGAGGCTACGATGAGGATTAAATCTGATGTTGCATGTAAAGTGCTTATTATCATGCCTGACACATAATAAGTCCTCAATAGATGTCAATATTGTTATTATTAGTGTTAACATTATTGAAATGTTTCCCTCAAGTCAAGTCATATAATGGGAAACAACAACAATAATTATAACTAGCATTTTTAAGTGCTTATTCTGTGCCAGGAACCTCACTATCCTTGCAATTCATTCTTGCAGCAACACTGCAAAATCGGTATGCGTTAGTTATCTCTTGCTGCCCCAAAATTATTGACTTACACTAACCATGACCAATTATTCTTCACATATCTGTATGCTTGCAGGTTAAATCTTCTGCTGGCCTAACCTGGGCTCATTCGTGCAGCTTCAGTTAGCTTGCAAGTTGGCTGTGGGTTGAACTCAGCTGCCTCTTTTCTACCTGGTCTTTCATCCAAGCTTCTTCACAGAATAGTCTTATGGTCATGATCCAGGAAGTCAATTTCCAATTTGCTTGCCCTCTTAAACAATGCTTGCATTATGTTTGCGGATGTCCCATTGGCTAAAGTCACATAGCCAAGACCAGATTCAATGTGGAAGAGGACAATATTTTTAAAAGGTGTGATCCATCAGGGGCTATTGCTGCAGTAATCTACCAAATGTGTAATCTCTTTATTACAAAAAAAGGAAACTGAAGTTCATAGAGTTTAAGTACCTAGCCTGGGTCTTACAGCTAGTGGATAATAGAAGCTGAATATGAACCAAGCATAACTAATTCCACAGCTTGTGCTACTATCTTACTCTTAGTTCTAATAAAATAGTAAAAATCCATTGGGCCTTTTTTTTTCTATTGGAATTTTGTTTGAGTAAAGTCAACAAGGTATAGAGATAAAGCCACAACTTGACTGTCTGCCTTTCACATCACATACATGAAAGCAAAGTATGGCAGATACTGTGGGTTAGCTACCTAAAAGTCCTCTCTTCACTTTCCTTTGCTTTCTCCACTATAGAGACTGGAAAACCATTCCACAACCTTTTAAGCAGCTAGGCATGGACATGTGACATAGTTCTGGATTTGATAGGTAGGCAGATCTTCCTTGAAGGACTCTACTTTCCAGATAGATTGTTAAAACAATAATAATAAATAAAGCTTCTTCAAGAGGAGGCTTTGGGCTTTTCCCCCTTTTCTTTCTAAACTTGAACAAAGAAGCTACCTGGAGTAGCTGCATCCATTTTTGTACTATGAGAATAAAAGCTACAGGATACAGGACAAGGATGATGGGTTGAAAATCACAGAAGGAAAGTGGATACTTGATGGTGTAACTGAGATGCTGTGTTAACCCTGAACTCTCTTCCTCTGCACATATTGCTATGTGAGCTAAATATAATCTTAATCCTGTATACTATTCTTAATTGTGATTTCTGTAATTTGCAGCTGATTGCAATCCTGAATATACTGAGACATAGGGTTGTTCCAAAAGAATGAAGTTGACATTGCAGAAGTTTCTCAAGCAAACAAAATAAAGTGATCAAAGTGAACCCTTTATAATTTCAATTATCTTTATCATTTTGCAAATCCCAATTTTGTTTCACTGAGGAAGGAGACAGGTGCCAAAATTATTGAAATGATTAAGCAATTGCTCTGCTCCCTTTGCTTTGGAAACCTAGTCAATGTCATCAGCTCAGTGGTGTTCATGCCAGTTTTACTGCCCAACTAGATTTTAATTTTAATCTGTGTTTTTCACTCAGTTGCAGTTTAATGAAATGGTTGCAGGGTTAAATATATATATATGTGTGTGTGTGTGTGTGTGTGTGTGTGTGTGTGTGTATGTGTATTTGCTAAGTTCAGATAGAATCAGATAGTATCACTGATAATAAATTTCTAAGCATTAGTGTTGAATTAGCCCCAAATATCCCAAATATAGTCTGAGCTAAAAATGATTTTTACAACTTAATAGAAAGGCAACCCATGATTCAATTATCTACAACAAGTACTTAAATTAAGCACAAGGTCATTTTAGGTTAGAAGTGCAAATGAAAAATCATTTTGGCTTATTTTATAACATATGTACCATTTCTGTAAGAACAATGAGAAAGTGTTGATGCATTGTCACTTCCATCCACATGGCTTTATTTTCTGATCAAGTCTTGGGTATTGCCATTAACTGAAAATCCTGACATTACATTAAACAGTGTGGCCTGGAGCAGAGAATGCAGCACCTCTCTTAAATTTATTCCACCCAGAATGAATAATGGAACACTCTTTAAGTAGAAAAAAAATCATTTCTGGCTCAGTAGATTTTTTTTTTTTTTTTGCTTTGTTTTTTTATTAAGAAGAGATTAAATTATTATAAAGAAGGAGAACAGTATGAAGTACCCTGGTCAAGTATCAGAGAATTTAATGGGATTTGAATTCTCTCAATAAACACCCTCCACTCAAGGAAAATTAAAATGAGCCTTCTGTAGAATTTGGACTCCAGGACTCTATTTTATTCTGTATACAATTTGAGGGACAGAACTGAGGTAATTAAGTGGATCAGTTCTGGAAGAAAAAAATGAACCAACACTCTCATTTCTGAAAATAGTCAGCATTTTATGCATAATTCTCCCAATTTTAATTTGCTAATCCTGAAATCAAGGTAAAAACAAACTATTACAGCATGTCAGGTACAATTTAGCTAATTATCTCTCAGACTAGTTTATCAGTCAACAAATATTACTTAGCATTATCTGCTTTAAATTCAAAATACGCCATAAAGTAAGAGCTATTACTGCCATCGTTGTGCAGAAAATCTGAATCTTAGAAGGTTCAGCCCACTTGCTAAGGTTATAATAGCAGGTCATTCAGGTCAGAGAGGGCTGGACTCAACCTGTTACTACTCACCAAGACACTTCTCTTAATCATGATTGAATCAATGCTGCCTTAAGAACAAGTTCCTAAGAACCCAGAGAAGGAGAGAACTTGACCGGTCAGCCTGTACCCTGGACTTCTCTTCTGAATTGCCAGGTGAGGCTACCTGATCCTCTTTCTGGGGCTCTTCTTTGATACTCCTTTTTAAACAATTTTTAAGTCATGTATTCATCCTTTTGTTTTCAAATGAGCTTTTATACTAAAGTGCAATCTATAAAACAGATCAAAGTTGAGTTACCCCATTTATAAAACAGATAAAAGAGGGGTGCATGCCCCACTGCAGTCCTAATCTTTGTCCTCCTTGGTAACCAAGAAGGTGCCTCTGTAGATGCTCAGATTCCAACTACTGAACTATAACACTGGAGCTCTGATTTGTTAGTGGGAAGGGAGGGGAGAGAAATAGGGTGAGATAAATATATTTGGAAATATTTGAAGTTAAGCACTGATATGGGTTGAATTGTGTCCCCACCAAAAGATAAGATCAATTCCTAATCCTCATCCTCTAAATGCAAACTCATCTGTCAATAGAGCCTTTGAAGATGTAAGGCCAAATCAATTAGGGTGAGCCCCAATCCGATATGACTGGTGTCCTTATAGGAAGGAGAAATGTAAACAGACAACAGGGAGAAGGCTAAGTGACAACAGAGGTAGAGATTGAAGTGGTGCCAAGGAATGCTAAGAAATGACAAGGATTGCTGGTGAATCACCAGAAGCCAGGAAGAGGCCGGGAAGGATTCTCCTCTACAGGTTTCGGAGGGAACCTGGCCCTGCTCACACCTTAATTTCAGACTCTAGTCTCCACAACTGTTATTTTAAGCCACCCAGTTTGTGGAACTATTTTACAGCAGCCCCAGGGACTAAGACAGACCCCAACCTCCTGCAAGACAGTATAACAGATTGAAGTTCACAAGGAGAATTGATGGCAAAGCCTGCTCCTAAAAAAATGTAAAGTTCCATGCATTTCCAGAAGCTAAAAATTCCACTCGCTTTTTGTCTTTTCAGGAAACCAAGAGGAGGAAAGAACGGCTAAGGAATATTCTTGTTAGTTAGTGGCTGTATTGAAACCCTGCAACAGGATCTCTGTCCCCAGGGCATACATTTTGAATTGCCTCTCCAAGAGTGGCGATGGACTATACTATGACCCAACAGTGCATATTTGCAAGGTGGTTAGCCAATGTCCTGGAATGTGGTCTGTGGCTGTTCAATGAATTTTTTTTCTCTGAACAAACAAGCTGGTTCTAGAGGTAATCACCCATGATCACTTATTCTTATCAGCAACCCAAAACAAGCAAGTGGAGTGGCCTTACCCCAACAGTAGAAAAGGCTGTATTATTTTTAAATATGCTCAGTTTAATATGTTTCACAATTTGTGATTTCCCAACAACAAAAAGAATTATACAACCATTAGGATTACATGAGAATTCAGAACAAGGCACACCCAGTAGGGAAAGAGGTAACAGGGGACAATGTGCACATCATAAATGAATGAAAATGACGAAATCATATTTAGAGGAGGTTATTTCCGCTTCCATAAAGTACTATTCAAATCTGGTCTAGAAGAAAAAGGATATGACTTTTGGTGTTGATCAGAGGAAAGCATTAGAAGAATGTTTTGCTCCCAACATATTTAGCTTCTTGCATTTTTAAAAATAAATATGCTCCAAACTAACTTTGAGGAATGTATTTGTAGAGGCTGCCTGATTGTAAAGCCCAGGAGATTACACCAAGCAAGGGAGGCTGAAGTTTCTTGATTTCCCATACTGTTTCTGCAGAGGCTTCAGTGAAACAAGAAAATAGTTCCTTTCCCACGACAGCACCTCCTGCTGAGTCAGTCCAAGTCTTTATGACAGGACTGAAAATTCCACATACTCATACAATTAAGCTGTCCACAGATATTTGTGATGGGCGTGTGGCCAGAGTTCCACACTGGGATTCCTCCAACCAACCCCTCCCCAACTTTACATATCTCCACTCTGATCTCAGAGGAGTTAGGGGCACCAGAATCTCCCATAGAAGATGCTGAAGATAACAGCGATAGCCTCACCAGTAAAACATGCATTGAAACAGAAAAAAAAGTTTAGCATTAATTTCACATTTCAATCAATTGGAAAATTTCAATCATCTTTACACTGATTATGCAAACTGAGCTAGCTGTTTCTTTTGAATAGCATCTGAAATCAGCAACTCCTACATATTTAGGGATAAAAGTGGACCTGGTTTTAAGTGTGGGATATTATTTTACATAAAAATTTTTATTAATATATTTTTTTAATTGGAGAAGTTGTCGGTTTACAGAAAAATCATGCAGAAAATAGAATTCCCATATACTCTTCTCCCCTATTATTAATCCTTTGCATTAGTATGGTAACTATGCTACAATTGATGAAAGAATATTATTAAAATTGTACTACTGGCAATAGTCCATAGTTTACATTAGGGCTCACTGTTTGTTCTGTAGAGTACTATATTAGTTGTTTAAAATTTTTGTTCTATTACAACCTAAAATCCCCCCTTTTTAACCATGTTTAAATATACAATTCAGTGGTGTTAATGACATTCATAAGGTTGTTCTTTTATCACCACCATCTATTACCAAAATTTTTGTATCACCACAAACCAGAATAAAATTTGCTTTTTAACGTATCTAATAACTGACAAGCCCCACCGTTACCGTCTGTCTTGCTTGAAAAGTCTCTTGTATTACCTAAAGGAAATATTACTTACCTGTGAGATAGTCATTTCTTGGATAATTCCTTTCATAATGAATGAGGAAATGACTCAGCTATATTACATGCTATCTCGTTATTGGTGTTTTGTCATTCAGCAGAGGTAGGGACAAAATTTGTTACTCACAAAGCCTGGCATTATCAAGTGTGCTGGTCACTGTTGACAACTCCTCTTCAAACAACTACAGGTTCTGTAGTCAAAGATCTTAACAGTGGCTTTGATTGAAAAGGTGCGGTGCTGGTCACAGGATTGAATGACTCACGGCATTAGCTAGCACAACCCAAAGCTAAAAGAACAAAATCTGCTGCATGATGTCATTTCTTTTCTATGGATCTTTACCATAGCTTAGATTCAGAGGTTGTTGGGCAATACCCAAAGCTCTCAAATAGGAAGAATGTGTCTGAAACATTTGGGAAAGAAAACATTTCAGGGTTGTGTTTGAATATAAACACAATCCATACTCCAAGGAACTCAGGGTTTGTGGTAGTTGCTGTTACAAAGGATTCAGCAAGGTTTTGCAGCATACAAACTAGTCACCGGGGATGGTCAAAATTTAACTCAACTGAAATATTTTGGGTTTCAATAGCCATTTAAGAATGCAGAGTTTTCAGAACAGATTGAAAAGAATCTATAGTTATAGGAAACCTACAAAATAATGTGCACAAAGATCCTAAGAGTGTTAGTGTGTTACAAATTAAAGAAAATGAAGCAGCATTTGTATATAGGTGATGGGATTATCGGTAATTTATCTTCTTCCTATTCTTTTACATTTATTTAAGCCTCTGTAGTGAAAAATCATTAAATGTAAAAAAAAAAAAAAAAAAGTATTCCGTTTTCTCAGTGTTAGCTCCATAAGATGAATACTTAAGTCAAGACAAACTGAGCAAGTAAATTGACAACACCTTAAATATGTGTTGATACATTTCCTTATAGTGTCAGTAAAGCCATATGACCAAAAATGAGATCACTGTTGACATAGATACAACAGCCAAGCATGAAAGGAGTTCCCATATTAATCAGTTGTTGCAAGCATTAGCAGCAATCTGTTCTAAGAAATTGAATCACTCATTTTGGTAGAACCCAGACAGAATGAATAAAGGATTTTTAATTAAACTGATGATACTACTCCCTCAGGATACATTTAGTTGGCAAAAGGGATAATGGGGCAGGGCAGGGAGTGTTTAGTTTGGGAAAGGCTTGGTATCATATGAAAAAAATTATGTTTCTTTCGCATTTAGCATATCATTGCTTAACTTCCTTTTTTCAGCATTGCCTGTCTGCTTCTGGGAGGTCTTAAGAAAATACAGAAACACTGTTAGACTCTTCAGAGGAAGTCAAGAATTTTTAATGAGATGACATATCCACCTCTCCCCTCTCTCCAGCAAACATAGCTTGTTTTTGAAGAAACCTACTTTTATACGCATTGTCCAATTTGTTCCAGAAAAGTTTTAGGGTTAAAATAATGTATTTCTGTCACTGAATTGTTCTCAGTTCTCCCTGATCAGGTGGAGTTCTGAGTCATCTTTAATGCCCTATCCATGGAACTTCAGAATTCAACTCAGCAACATGTCTGCACTCATTCATTGGTCTCTTTGCAATGCTTCCCCCTTGTTTAATGAATTGACTCAGTATCTGCTCTCATCTTCTTCCTCTATGTCCATGGAGCGGTATTGATCAATTTAAGCTTGAGCAATTTACTAGAAGATATATCATCATAGCCAAATTTGGCATCAATAGAGGCCAGGACTATATTTAAAGACATTGTTAAAACAATATATGTACCCCAAAAGGTAATTACCAAATGCATTTTATAACTATAGGATGTTAAGTAAAATTATAGGTCCTTTGGATGGTGGGACAGAACAGGAAGACACTGGGATAGGTGAAAAGCAGAAGTCTTTATTGCTTACAGCTCCAAATTAGAGACGGCTGCCGCACAGGGTCTCCCTGGGGGTCGTACCTGAGGGAGGGTAGCAGCAAGTTGGAACTGTAGGAGGCTGCTTAAGTATAGCAAATGAGGTGGTGGCAGGTTCACTTGGGCTCACTATAGTTTGGAATACTTTCTTGAGCTCCAGGGCTTGCGGCTGTTGCTAGTTTTCAGGTATTTGGCCCCCAAGTAATTAAGCCAGGACATCGTGGCTTCCACGTCTTCTAGACTTAATCAGCTGCTGAGAAGGGAACTAACAAGCTTCTGTCCAATGGTTAAAAACAAGCAGATAAATATGCTTTTCAGTAAAGACATATAATTTAAATCACTCTGAAAAACTGGAAGGATGGTACCATGGCAATTTTATATCAACTTGTCTTAGACATGAAAAAATAGTTTAAAAATATATAGATAACTTCATTTTTTCTTGTGTCTTTTAAAAGATCCATCTATTACTCAAGACTAATACAACCTATTTTCCCATAATCTAATGATTTATTATTTTATGTAGGCGGCAAAGTGCCACAGTTGGATTAGAAATCTTTCACTCCTCTAAATGCCAGGTTATTTTGGATACCCCAACCTCCTCTGTCTGTACTGCACCCCCCCTCACTTTATGACATTAGTGGTATGTCTTTTCCTTACTCCCCAAAACTCTGCTCTACAGATAAAAAGCCTTCCCATAATAAAACCTACTTTTAGCACCATAGTTGATACACTCATCCGAAATAAAGTATCCATCACTGTTACATCTCCCAAGTGGATTGACATTTTAGGAAATGAAATACCTTTTGAGCTTAATCAAAAAATAAATGATCATCATAAATGGAAGCAGGAGGGTCATCCCACAGCCTCTGAAGTTTAAAGACAGAATTAGCAAGCATCTTCTGTCATTTGAAAAATAACAAATATATTTTCTGAATCATAACATGATTAATAATTTGACACAATTTTCAGCTTAGGAATTTTATACATGTATATATGAAATGCTTTATAGGGTTATAAAATTTCAATCACATATATGATGCATTCAATAATTTTCCTCCAAATTCAGTTAAAATCTGTATTCTCATAGAAACATAAAACTTCTAGGAGTCATGCTTGCAAGTAAACTTGGTTGACCAACAACAGAGAAGTCCATCATCATCATCAACATCATTTTTCTGGCTTTGTTGCCCCTAAGTAGAACTATATTTCCAACAGCTTCAATGGGCATATTCTCCTCTGTTTCAAGACAAAATTTGATCTTCTCCCATGAGCACTCCAGCAGAAGTCTTTTCTTGCATAAATGCTAAAATTTTTAATCATTTAATAAAATTATATGGAGGTCCTTCTATGAGTAAGGCACTATGCTAAACAAGATGAATGAGATAATTCAAGCTACGTACTAAAATAATTACCCATTTTCAATTAGTTGTTCACCATCTACTTCTGCAATAGGCATTGAAAGATAAACGATGGGAAATAACAAAATAAAATACCTGTCCTCATGGAGCTTATTTTCCATCAGGGAGACATCTAATACAGGGAAAAGGGAAGGGATGAAGAACTGTTACTAAGGGTGGGGAAAAAAAAAAAGGCTTCTCTTCTGATCATTATAGAAATGCTGCCTATTAAAATCTTTTTTAGAGAGTCATCAGCATATTAAAGCTCTATGTAAACAAATCTTAAACCGGTATTTCTTTATTCACTTGTTTTGTGGCTGCCCATTAACATCCATTATTCTAAAGTATAATATTAACTTCTGTCGCACAGTTTAGCAATTGATAATACACTGTTCTGCTTCTAATTGTTTAATGAATGTACCTCTCTTCTTCATCTGTATTATCAAACTCCTGGAAGACAAGTCCAATTCTGTGTGTCAATTCCAATGTGAAGAGTACAGAGTTTACTAAGAAGAGTTCGGTGTTAATAGAATCAAAGACCCAATCGCTGCTGTGTTAACTGCTGCCCTCAGTTACAGGTGATAGGCTGCTGGTGTTATTCCAGCATAAGCCAACTTTAGTAGGAGGTTAGACAAAAGGACAGCTTTGATCAAGATTTCTTAACCATTTTAAAAGCCTAAGTAGAATAATGAAACCTAAATTGCAAGAATAAGCACAGAGTACTTTCTCCTCTGGAAGGAGACTTTTATGAAGAAAAAATATTTAGCATCAAAAATATCAGATAATTACCATTGTATTTGTGACCAGTTTCTAAATGGACCAAACTTTTGGTTCATGAAGTACAAAAATTTTCTGGTAATGGATTACTTGTTTCTTATGAAATTAATTTTTTATGAAAGATAATCTAATCTGAAAATATTTTGCAATTTCTTGTCCAACTAGGTATGTATACCATCCTTCCATTTATAGGACCAGTATCTCAAATACACAGATTAAATCTGAATAATCACATTTGAAAATTAAGCATTCACTTGTGAAAGACACAAGAGAATGTTGGTTGTTTTTCTTAAAAAGGCAAACCATATTTTAACCATGTCAAATAATAAAAATCAACTATTTAGTTGCTACACAAACAACATCTTAATGATCAGTATTTGGATTTTAAAAAGTCTTCAATATCTTGCTTTTAAATGGTGTTTTATGTCACATTCTAATAGCATTGGGCATGCCAATTAATATGAATAAGAGAGAATTTTAGAACATAAGGAAGGAAGGAAGGGAGGGAGGGAGGGAAGGAAGGAAGGGAGGGAGGGAGGGAGGGAAGGAAGAAGAGAAGGGATTCAGATCCCCAAAAAAGTAAAAAGATAGGTTAATCACTACTGGAAATACCAATTAACAAATTTTTAAGCCAATATGATTCATCTGATTTCTACTGATTCAGAATTAGTTTGAATCAGTAGATTTGAGGTGAAATTGCCTAGAATGTCTACAACAACTCTTTCTTTCTAGATTCAGTCTGCTTTATGCTTTTTATTGTCATTGCTTCATTTAATATGGAATAAAGAGTAAAAGTTCTTGTGTGTGTATATCTAATATATATTTATTTTGTAATATATGTGATCTCTATGTATCTATATCTTTTTATATCTATGTATTTTTAGTTATAGATACATAGATATAGTTTTTTCCCTCCAGTCTTGAGTTAAAAATAGTAATAATAACTACCATTCTTTATTTTGAGAAAGGCCATCTGTCATGATACCAGTTAAATATTGTGTAATTATTTTTTCAGTAGATTGGGACATCTGATGATTGATCTCCAACCAAATATCTTAACACCAAGACCAAACAAAGCTGCTGGGGAGGCAATCATCCAATTCTGGAGCCTTATATAAGGCTGACTTCTGTTTAGTCACACCCAATGATGGACCCCTGATGGTGCCGTAGGTTGCTTGTCTTCTAAAGCACATGGACCCTGCATAGCAAAGGATTATGACTTTTATATAAATTAGAACCTAGACTGAAACAATCACCAGTGTAGGAAACAATTCATGGCTTCAGCTCTCTATTCCTAAGTAGTATATGTGTACAATTTCATACCAGGAGGAGATGATAAAAACTTATGAATCACTCAGGAGTTATAAAAAGTTAAATCACAGGAAGTGTACACTTCTCTGTCTCACTTCCTGTGAAATCACAGTTTCTTAGCAAGATTAAAAAATATTGATATTAATAAATATATAGTACATGAGGTAGATTTGTTATAGCGTTCCATGACATCTATGAGACAGAAACAACACATAGTCAAAGTCTTATGACTGCGTTTTGAAACTGTTAACTTGCACCGGAAAAAATACACTAACTGTGCCCCATTCTTAATTCAAAAAAAGAAAAAACAAAAAGGAAAAGTGCCTTTGATATTTGGTTATTTCTAATGACTAAATCCAGTTAGGATATTAACACATTGCTGAAGAATTTTAGTGCTATCTTATGTCTTAAGCAAATAATATTCCATAATTGAGGTATACCTCTAAACTTAAGATTCTTAGTTATTTGAAGAGCTAGCCTTTTAAAGAGAGAAATAAAATTGTAGCCTGTTTGCATAGACCATTTAATTTAAGATGCAAATCTATGGCAGAATGACAAATATAAAACCGAGGACACCAGTAAGAGGGGTTTGAAGTAATGCTGATGCCATCTATGTTGACAAAACTACATGAAAGGAAAAAAAAAATCAAAATTATTGCAGAATGTGGAATGGAATTATATAATGTCATAAGGTAAGTATGAAGTTCTGCTTTCCCTGTTGAATTATATATAACAATACATATGTATTTTAATTTTTGCATTTAGTTTGTTAAGAAAAAAATCCTTAAATGACTTATAACATGCAATACTTAAGTTACACTTTGATAAAATAATTAACTGAAGAATATAATTTGACATACTCAGTGTGTGCATTCAAACCCATGGAAAATCAATAGTTATGATATGATATAGAGGAGGTAATTCTCCTCTATGGGGACTCACAAAAATGAAATATCTAGTTCTCTCGGATTTTGACCATATTTATTTGATCCAACTTAACTTGAAATCTTTCTACGATACACAAAGTTAGAAAAGTAGAAAAAGAAATTGATCTCATATGCATTATTTTATGAAAAAATGAACTGAAAAGGATAAATACTGTCCATAATATTTATTACATTCTAAGGCCATACCCATGAGCTCAGTTCTATAGCATCAAACAAGAAAATAATGTAACTTTGTAGTGAAGAAGAAATTTTAATAATGATGAAAATATTACATGAAATTGTTCAGACTACTAAGGTTTATAAGGATATCCTGAATCTCCAAGGACTTATTTACAGGGACCTGTCAGCTGGGAGAAAAACATGCTTAAGGATCACAGGCACACAGATTGAAATGTATTTCTATTTCAGGACCTGGGATTTGCTACTAATTCCCATGTGTGATAAAATCTGATAATCTAACATTTTGTACACCAGAAATCACAGTAATTGTTTATTTGGCATATCTAAAATTATCCAGAAAATCCATGGTTAACTCAATAGTGGAACAAATGGATAATTTAGAGAGTTGATCATACTAATGAGTGTTTCATTAGCTCAGATATGTCTCAAGAAATGAAAGATAAAGAAGAAAAAAAGAGTCTAAAATGACATAACCCTCAAGGGACTGATTATACAATAAAGTGTGTTAAAATTTCTAAGTAAAACAGTTATTACATTATTACAAACTTAATAAATCTGCCTAACATACTGAATAATTCCAATTTTAAAAAACACTATCAAAGAAGCAATAAGAAACCAGATATCTTTAAATTGGCATCAAAAAGATTTTCCTACATCATTGGCTGTCATACAGTTTCAATCCAGTGAATATTTTGGTTAAAATATCTACAAACCATTCTGTATCCAAAGCCATTCTAATGAAATAGTATTGGGGGGTGGGGAGAAAGAGGAAGAAGAAGAGAAAGAAAAAGAAGGAGAAGAAGAAGGAGGAGAAGGAGGAAAAGAAAAGAGAAGAAAAGATTAGAATATGAATTGTATATCAACTTCAAAAAGATCATCACCTGGTGTGCTTGTTAAAAAAGCAGATTTCTAGGCAAGTTTCCAAGACTTAGTCAAGAACATCTCTGTGTGCATTTTAAACACCTCAGATGACGGGGGCTTTGAGAACCATTGCAATGGAGTTTCTGGCTTATTGACATGTATCTATAAAAGTGATATGGCTGTAACTTCATGTGTTTTTGTTTAGTTTTGCAACAAAAGTGTGTAGGTAGACTTATTCTCTAAAAATAATATATATGTATAAAAGTAATACATATATATTATATAATATACTATAGTATAATATATATATATTACCAAAAAGTAAATCTTAATCTTTCTCAATTTTCAAATAATGCAGGAATTTATGTTATGATGACTGTACAAAAATGCAAATACATATACCTAACTTCCAGACTATAGGCCTCCTGCAGGTATGTATCATTTCTGGCTTATTCACCAACCTGATCCAAACACCTAGTAAATACCTGGCTCCTGGCCAGTGCTCAATTAGTATTTTGGGGTGAATAAAATATATAGTACTTGTGTATATTTTAACTAGCATAGCAGTGAAACTAAAGTTACACTGGAATAACAATAGAGCAGTGGCTAGGAAATCCAAAATCCAGTGCAATCCTCAGCCAGATCTTGGATTAATAGCCACGCACTGTATAGTTTCTTGTCGGTAGAAGTACCATGAACTTTAGTAAATGGGTGATGTCTTAGTTTGCTAATGCTGCAGAATGCAAAACACCAGAGATGGATTGGCTTTTATAAAAAGGGGGTTTATTTGGCTATACAGTTACAGTCTTAAGGCCATAAAGTGTCCAAGTTAACACATCAGTAATCGGGTACCTTCACTGGAGGATGGCCAATGGCGTCCGGAAAACCTCTGTTAGCTGGGAAGGCACGTGGCTGGCATCTGCTCCAAAGTTCTGGTTTCAAAATGGCTTTCTCCCAGGACATTCCTCTCTAGCAAGCTTGCTCCTCTTCAAACCGTCACTCACAGCTGCACTCTGCTCCGTTCAGTCTCTTTGAGTCAGCACGTTTATATGGTTCCACTGATCAAGACTCACCCTGAATGGGCAGGGACATGCCTCCATGGGAGTATCCCACCAGAGTCACCACCCACAGCTGGGTGGGGCACATTTCCATGCAAACAACCTAATTCAAACGTTCCAACTTAATCCCCACTATTCTGTCTGCCCCACAAGATTGCATCAAAGAATATGGCTTTTTCTGGGGGACATAATACATTCAAACTGGCACAGGTGATGTGGTTGGGAACAGTGTTTAACTGAGGTTTTCCTTTGGATATCAGCTCCCCTTGACTATCAGTCTGATAACAGCTCAATTTATCTCACGTTTTCATTTGTTTTTGCACCAAATCAGATTGCCAGAGAGTCAATTTCATGGATTAGTGCCTCACTGGCTAGGAAGATGAATGAAAATCCCAAGTCTTCACACTTCAGCCAATTCAGCTGCTGCAGGGAGCAGGGTTTAAGACTGAGCCAATAATGACTAGGACAGAGGGTAATTTTAAACTGGAGAATCATCCAACAGAGGACTGATTATGAATTTGAGAGTACATTCCTAAGAATCATGATTAAAGAATCTGAACCTAAACATAGAACATATTCTATGAAGCAAAATAGTGTACTTAAATTAAGTTTTCAAAATTCAACAGTATTTTCCACAGTGACTATTCAATTCATTACTTTCAATTGGCAATTATGGATAAAATCATCACCAAGACACAGTCCCTTCCCTCAAGGACTTCATGGCTAGTTCAAGGGTTTAGCAAAAAATACCCATAGGCCAATTCCAACAAGATGCCGATTTTTGTATAACCCATGATCTAATAATTATTTTTACATTTTTAAATGGTTGGGAAAAAAAACAGAAGAAGAAGAATATTTTGTGACCTATGAAAAGCATGAAATTAAAATTTCAGAGTCCATAAGTAAAATGTTATAGGAACACAGCTGTGCTCGTTGGCTTACACATTACATGTCATTTGGTGTAACAGTGTGGTTGAGTAGTTGCAACAGAAACAGCATGACATGCAAAACCAAAAACATTTACTATCTGGCATTTTACAGAAGTTTGTTGATCCCTGATATGGAAGAGATAGACACTTATATAAATTATTATAGTACAGTTTGGTATTTCCTCACATTTATAGCAGCAAAAATCAGTAAAAACGTATTATGCAAGATTTAAATGCAGCCTCATATTATTAAAAGATTATGGACACCACTGTATATGTTTAATAAATACCCGATTTTTCTTAGTTCAAACTGACTGTTTTAGCTTATCCTTAATAGTCAAGGTCCATCATTCAGATTCAGATCACATGATTGATTATAGATCCAACTCTTTTAGGCAATGATTGAGATGACCAGATAGGGTTCATCATTTATGTTAACCAATGGTTTGGTGACTGGCCAGTAAAAAAATGCTATGAGTCAATAATTAGGTATGTTAAAGTTAAATATTCTCTTAATCACACATTGTTATCTATGAATTGACTGTAACAATATGTTATATGCAGTTGACTGTAACAATATAGATATTAAATAATAAAAAAATGTAGAGATTCACTGAAAATTGTCTAGCGAAGACTATAGGATGAAGTAAACTTTGTTATACTTACTTCTAGGTAATTATAGTAGAAAGAGATCAGAGTACAAAGTTAGACCTGGGTCTTTGACCCTTTATTTCTTTATCAGTAAAAGGAGGATAAAATTTCTCAATTATCAAGATTATTTTAAGGATCAGAAATAACTCACTTGTGCAGAATTTTGGTACAGTGCCTGGCTCATAGAAGGTCCTTGATGAACAGCTGTGATGATGATGATGATGATGGTAGTAGTAGTGGGGGGGGGGCAGCTACAAGGCAAACAAACACAACTAACACAAGGCTATGTAAGATAACTCATGGTAAAAGTTTTGGGCATTAAAAAAGGAGAAAAGAAAAATAATAAAAGGATTATAGCAAAGAGTTTCTAAATACAGACTATGTCGTGGAATATTTTTCAAAGCAGGTGTTAAAAGTTTATTGAAGGTGGATTCTGGGAAGATGGCAGCATAGAAAGAAGTGGAAGACTTAGTCTCCCCCAGAACAATTCATAAATGAACAAAAAACCAGTAAATAACCTGGAATAACAGCGGGGAGACAAACGTGACTGTACACTCAACATCCACTGACATGAATTGGGAGGAATGTCCGAGATCACAGTATAAAATCTGTAAGTAAAACTGCAGACCTGCGCTGAGAGCCGAGAACCTAGAGCCGAGAGCCCCTCCCTCACGGAAGCCGTGCCGTGCACTCTCTCAGCCCAACTCCAAGTGAGGTTTTAATATTAACTGCTCAATACAGACAGCGAATCCTCAACAAGCAGACAGAAGCTTTTGGTGACAACTGACCTTGGGAGAGTCGGGGGACATATCTGTCTCAGGATAGGGAGCCCAGAGAATCGGGTGCTATCTCTGGCTGATGGGTGAACCTGGGAGTTTTTCTGTCCCTCACTCTCTCTCTGTGGAGAAAACCTCAGCTGTTCTCAGCCCACAAGGCATTGCAGTAAAGACAGCCTCAGACATTCTGCATTCTGAAATGAGCTGAGAACCCCACAGCACAGCCCAGCGTCCCAGGGCTTCCTTTGAGGGACGGCGCACACTGATGACGTAGCACGGCATTCCCTTGGCTGAGGGAGGATCGTGGCTGGGAGGGGGGATCTGTTCGGAGAACCCAGGGACTCTACACCAAGTCCAGTGGTTTGGGGGACAGAGAGAGAGAGAGGGTCTGGGACTGAACTGAAATGAAGGCTTAGACTCTTGCGGCAGCCTTGAATCTCCTGGAACCTGGGAGATTTGAACATAGAACTGCCCTTCCTCCCTGGCCACCCGTACACATGCCCCACATTCAGGGCAGACGACTCCAGCAACACACCCAAACTGAGTTCTCCAACTGAACCCACAAGAATCATTTCCCCACACACTGCAGAAAAAAAGGTTGAGAACTGACTTGAGGGATATAGGTGACTCACAGACACCATCTGCTGGTTAGTTAGAGATAGTGTATGTCACCAAACTGTGTCTCTGAAAAATTAGATCAATATCCGTTTTTTTGTTACAACTTGAAAGAACTCTATCAAGCAAAACAAATGCCACGAGGCCAAAAACAACAGAAAATCTTAATGCATATGATAAAACCAGACAATATGGAGAACCCAGCTCCAAACACACAAATCAAGATTTCAGAAGAAGCATTATACCTCGCACAATTAATCAAAGAACTACAATTGAAGAATGAAAACATGGCAAAGGATTTAAAGGACATCAAGAGGACCACGGCCCAGGATATAAGTGCCATAAAGAAGACCCTAGAAGAGCATAAAGAAGACATTGCAAGAGTAAATTAAAAAATAGAAGATCTTATGGGAATAAAAGAAACTGTTGGCCAAATTAAAAAGACTCCGGATATTCACAATACAAGACTAGAGGAAGCTGAACAACATCTCAGTGTCCTAGAAATCCACAGAACAGAAAATGAAAGAACAAAAGAAAGAATGGAGAAAAAATTGAAAAAATTGCAATGGATCTCAGGGATACGATAGATGAAATAAAACATCCAAACTTAAGACTCATTGGTGTCCCAGAAGGGGAAGAGAAGGGTAAAGGTCTAGAAAGAGTATTCAAAGAAATTGTTGGGGAAAACTTCCCCAACCTTCTACCCAATATAAAGACACAAAGCATAAATGCCCAGTGAACTCCAAATAGAATAGATCCAAGTAAACCCATCCCAAGACATATTCTGATCAGACTCTCAAATACTGAAGAGAAGGAGCAAGTTCTGAAAGCAGCAAGAGAAAAGCAATTCACCACCTACAAAGGAAACAACATAAGACTAAGTAGTGACTACTCAGTGGCCACTATGGGCGCGAGAAGGCAGTGGCATGACGTATTTAAAATTCTGAGAGAGAAAAATTTCCAGCCAAGAATACTTTATCCAGCAAAACTCTCCTTCAAATTTGAAGGGGAGCTTAAATTTTTCACAGACAAACAAATGCTGAGAGACTTTGCCAATAAAAGACCTGCCCTACTTCAGATTCTAAAGGAAGCCCTACCAACAGAGAGACAAAGAAAGGAGAAAGAGATATAGAGAATTTTAACAGACATGTATAGTACCTTACATCCCAAATCACCAGGACACTCATTTTTCTCTAGTGATAACAGGTCTTTCTCCAGAAGGGACCATATGCTGGGACATAAAACAAGCCTCAAGAAATTAAAAAAAAAAAAAAATTGAGTATACTCAAAGAACATCCTCCAACCACAATGGAATACAAATAGAAGTCAATAATTTTTGAACTATAACTCCACTATTTACTTCCTACATGATAAAAAATACACAAACTCTAAGGACAAATCAGTGGTTTTGAACTCAATGTAAAATATGTAATTTTAGACAACTATATAAAGGTGGGGGAATGAAGGAGTATAGGAACACAGTTTATTTGCCCTATTGAAGTGAAGGTGGTATCAAAGAAAAACAAGATTGATAGGGATTTAAGAGGTTAATTTTAAGCCCCACAGTAAACACAAAGAAATTATCAGAGAATATAACCATAGAGATGAAAAGTAGAGTTTGGGTTAAGAGAAATGGGGGAAGGGGCAATGGGGAGTTAAGAAAGGAGTATAGGGTCGCTGTTTGAGGTGAAGGGAAATTTCTAGTAATGGATGGTGGGAAAGAGCATAACATCATTCTAAATGTGATTAATCCCACTAATGGAAGGTTAGGGAGGGGGTGGAATGGGAAGATTTAGGCTGGATATATGTTTCTGCAATTGAAAAAAAAAAAAAAAAGAGACAGTCTAACTAGAAGACAATTGAATGCTAAGGATGAACTTGGATGGGATTGGAGGGTGGAGGACAGGTGGCTCGAAGGGGCACAGTTGAGACATAAGGAAAAGGAAATACAGAATGTAAGCATTGTATCATTGTTGAATCTCTTATACTTCTCAGCTGCGCTTAATGGAATTACATAAAAGAATGTTCTTGTTCATGGGAAGTGTATACGTGAATTATAGTGTATGTTCAAGGATGTGTGCAGCTATCTCTCATATGTTCAGAAGACAGAGCAATAGATGATGGATAATAAGGAGGGACGGAGGGAGGGAGGGAAAGAAATAGCAATGTGACAGCATGTTAAAGTTGGTGGATTGAGCTATCGGGGGAGGGGGTTCAGGGTATGATGGAATTCTGTGTATGGGGCTAATATTGTTTTTGCAACTATTCATGTAACTTTGAATTTATTTAAAAAAAGTTTATTGAAAATATAGAAAGATGTACACTTAGGAAATGAACTAGTTAACCTGCTGGGGATTTTCAAGGCCTAATTTTGGTAACTTTTCTGGTTAATCAAAAACCATTCCAAATTTTGCTGTACAGAATACAAGAAAATAAACATAATTTTGCTTTGAAACTACTACACAGCTCCAAGAAGTCAATGAAAAAAAATTATAAATCCTTCCTTAAAATGATAAGCTAAAGATTCCTTATTTTATTAGAAAGTTTAATAAGAAAGTTGTTGTTTCAGTCCAAGAAAAATCTTTGAAATTTTGCAATGAACAGGAATTCTCCATTTTTCCCCTTTTGGTCGGTATGCATGCATTATTGCTATTGATTTTAAGCTTGTTTCGCTGTCTTCTATCCTTCTGCAATTTGATCCATCCTGTAAATTACTGTTAAATTAGATTTTTCTAAAACTCCATCTCATTTATGCCACTCAAGAATTTCTATTAAGACATTAAATTGCTTGTTACATTCAGTTAATTTCTCAATCATTTTCACCTTCCTGATGGAACTTAACTCATTCATCTAATCCTCTTTACCATTGTTTACCAGGCTCTCCTAGTCAAGATTTTTTAAAATTTTATTTCAACTATTCTGCCTACATGTCATTCTCTCTTCCATAACCGAGCACTTTTCTCCACCATTTTCCTCCTGGCTGGTTCCACCACCCTTTTCCTCTCTTCTAAACCATTGCTTATGCCACATCCCCATGGCACTAACCTGATTATTCCAATTCACATCAAGATTTTCTCTTTCTTATTTCGGAGATTTTAGCATTATTTCCTCTGCCATTTCCTCTCTTCTATTTCCTGGTGAGTTAGTCTCAAAATAGGATGACCCTAAAAGAAAACCAATCTTGTTATATAGACAGTATGAAAAGAATGACTTAATATTTACTCTATTAAAATCATTCTTATCAATCTCCAGTGTTGGAGAACCTCCAACACTTTTCTTCGACAATGTTTTTTAACAGGTCACCACATTTAGTTTACAAAAGAGGTTGCAAAACAATGGATTTTGCATCTGGTTCATCTTGAAGGATCTGATGAGGGAGATACATTTCTTACAATTAGACATTTCCTGATGACTTATTGAGGGATTGTGGTAGTTTGCAGCTGTTATATACTACAGAAAGGGTCATGTTGTTTTAATCCATCCATGTGAGCGCGTTGTGGGTGGAATCTTTTGATTAGGTTTCAATTGAGATGTGACCCACCCAGTTCAAGGTGGGTCTTAATACTTTATTGGGGCCCTTTATGAGAGAATAAAAGGCAAAGCTGAGAGTGTTTAGGGAGAGAAACACCTAGAGAGAGCTTAGAGAGAAAAAGTCCCCAGAGGAGCTGAGAGAGCCACTGAACCCAGATGCGAAAAGCCATGAAACCCAGGAGAGAAGGACCAGAAGATGTGGGCCATGTGCCTTCCCAAGCAACAGAGGTGTCGCAGATGCCAGCAGCCTTTCTTCAGAGAAGGTATCGTCCTGCTGATGCCCTAATTTGGACATTTTCATAGCCTTATAACTGTAAATTGTTAAGCTAATAAATTCCATTGTAGAAGTCTACCCATTTCTGGTATATTGCATTCCGGCAATTTTAGCAAACCAAAACAGGGATCTTGATCTGTTTTTCTGAAAGAAGCAAACAATTGGAAATACCTATTTTGAGATTTTTCCAGAAGAAAATTATTGTAGATATGCTTCATAGTTTGACTCTTGGGTTTCCAATCACTGTTTTTGTTTTTGTTTTTGTTTTTCCCCTTCTGGAATGTACCCAGAAGTGACTTGGAAAGCAATTACTCTTTCTTTCTTCCTCACTCAAACATTAAATGGCCTTCAGTTTAGGCATATGTTCTAGTCTGTTTCTTAATTTGCATAAGAAACATCATCTTGCCTTCCATTTTTACTAATAGAAAAGTATATAGAGTTCTTATTAGCAAAAGAGAGGCTGTGCACACTGATTATTGACAGACAACATAATCACTAGTTCTCTGCTTATTATTAAAAGGCATAGGCATATATAATTCCAGAAGTATATAGAGTCATTTGGTACCTCTAGATATCTAAGTCAAATCCTTGATAAAAACTATAAGAAAAAGGCATGCTTGGGCAATATTTCTTTGAATTTCATGCTTGATTCTATTGTTTTGTCTATACCATTGCATAATAAGAGAAACAGCCTATATTGTTGACTGACAGGAGAATGTATAAATAAAATGTTGCTTATCAAAACACCAAAATACCACACAGCAGTGAAAAGTGAATGAGCTACGACAGTAAACAGTAACATGGGCGATCAGCAAAAGCATAATATCAAAAAGATAATGTTGAGCAAACCAATTTACAGAAGAACATAAACAATAATAAAGCAAACAATAATTCAATTTGTATGAAGTTCAAAAACATGCAAAAGTAAATAATACATGGTTTAGGGATGCATGTGTGATAAAACTATAAAGATAACGTGAGAACATTAAACACAAATTTTTTGCAAGTAAAAAGAAGGGATGTGCTATGAGGGAAGGGAAAGCAGAAGACCTCAAAATTATTGGTAATATTCTAGATGCTATGATAAGTAGTGAGCTAATTTATCAGTTATCTTTATCCCTTTCACATATTTATATATATATATATGTATATGTAATAAATATATGTCATATATCATAATGAAGAAGAAAAACTGAAGTGGCCTAATGAAATTTGCTATTGTATCTACCATTGGGATATATTGGGTGTGCCATATTATACCACATATGCTTTCTGAAAGTCTATTAGCTACATTGCTCACAAGCTTTAGAGCTAGGAAAAGTTACCACGCTGACTGAGCAACTGGTTTGTGCTTAATCTTCTGAACTCTTGTAACTAAACTTATTTCTTCTTTGTGCTAGTGAAAAGGAAGATTAGAATCAAATTTAGGGCTCATCGCAATTAATGGAATCATAACATGTGCATTTGTCATACTGACCTTACTCCTTTTGTTTGGACAAATGTCACCTTTTTCCTTGACTTTCTTGACCAACAAGATATTTGACACTGTCGAATATTCAGTGTTTCTTGAAACCTTAGTCCTTTCTTCCTCTTCCTTTTCTCTTCCCTCCCCTTCTCACTCCTTATCCCCCTCACCTTCAAAGGCAAAAGGTCTAAGTTTAGTTAGAAGATCTGACTCTGTTGTCAGACAAATGCGGGTGGAAGATTAAAAAAAGATTCTACTACTTGCTGAAGGTGTGTCCTTGTTCAAATTGCTTAGCCTTGCTAGGCATCAGTTTCCTCATCTGTAAAAGAGGAGGGATTCAGTAACCTCTTCCTCATAATGTTATCATGAAGGTTAAAATGAGGAGATTTAGGCAAAGCACTTAGCCCAGTGTGTGACTGTTCAAAATGAATAGCTATTATTATGATGTCACTGCCTTGCTTCAGACCCCCTTATTTCTCATCTGAGATAAGTGATAAGCTCTTGGGGTCTCTTAACACTCACTCAACTACGATGGATGCTGGCATGATTTTTTCTAAAATCTGCGTCTGGTTATATCATTTTTTTGTAATCCTGCAAAGTCTCTCCATCACCTTTAAGATAAAGTCTTTTTTTGTGTGGCTGTTTCCACTTTCTGATCAACCCTGTCCTTCCTTTCTAGTTTCCTCTTGGGTCACTCTTTTTCCCGCCTCATCTATGGTTTGAGCCTCATCAACAGAACACACAGAGTCCTAACAACAGGGAACACCTCCATTCCCATGTTCCCGATAATCTCTCACCCTGGACATCTCCCCCCATTCTCCTTCCTGCCTCAGCACCTCTGTCTCTTCCTTCAAAGCCCCACTCAAATATTTTCACCCACAAGCAGATGTAGTTACTGTCAGCTCTGCCAACTCCCTTCCCCCCAACAAGGTCAGTTCTTCTATGATAATCCTTATCATATTATATTGCCTTTTATTGCTTATATTTTACCTCTCCTGGACTAATCTTATTTCGTTTGTATTTCAAAGGGTCAGGCCATTTAAACACACACATCCATGTTGAATGGATGAATACATTAAAAGGCAAAATACAGCTATAATAATGTACATATTTGCAGTACTTTACCTCTCTCGGTCCATTAGGGTAAATGCTCGCAAAATTGTAGTAATGCAATTTAAACAGTTTAAATATTCTAGTAGCCCAAAGTATTCTTACTAAAGCTATGCCACCATTGCATTCAATCTAATGGACATTATCTGGCCTCTCCTTTCTCTGAGAGGCCTAACAATCAGTGTGGAAGATTTCTGATGTACTGTGCTTAGGAGGAATAATTTTAAACATACACAGGATAAAATGCGAGAATGGCTCTGATTTGAGTGAACAGAAGAAGTCATTCTAGAAGAGAATGTCATCCCAGAATTGGCCACTGAACTCCTTTTTCCCAGCCTAAACCAAGAGAATGGATGACTTTGGGAGATCCTGAAATTATATGTACAACTCTGCTGTCAGTGAGCTAGGGGTCTATAGAAATTCCCAAGAGAATCAGTTAGGTTTGAGGAATGTTAAGAAACTGATACAGAGTATTATTAAATTAATAAGAATGATTGAACTACTCACATATGTTGGAAAAATACCATTGGTCCCCAGATCTTGTGCTATTAGAAAGTGAAGCAGACATGTTACATAAAATTCATTCAAATGATACTACTTAAATTTAATTTTTGGATAAATTTAACATGGTAAGTTTTGTTTTTTGTTTTTTTTTTTTTTTTTACTTAGGAGATTAATAGCCAACACAGATACAGCAATTACTATATGCTAGGTACTGTCCTAATCATTTTAATTGTATTAACTCCTTTTGTCCTTGTTACAGTCTTTCGAGGTATGTAGCATATCTTGGATAAGAAAACTGAGGTACAGAGAGATTATGGAAACAGTAGTGGTGCAGGAATCTGAACCTAAGTTCTTAGTTTAAGAGTCCTTCCCTTTTCAGTTGAAGAATGGCTTTTTTAAAATATTAGAAATAGTTGGGATTGGCAGATTATCACTTCATTTAACTCCAAGTGGCTAAAGCAGGAATATTAATTTGTCAAGCATATGGTGAATCTTATCAAAATTAGGAGAATGTTACATTCCATGTTAGATTTGAGCTCATGTGTTTGTGTATTTGCATTATTTTGACAGGGAAAGGAAAGCACACTAAATTATTTAGTTTGACTATTAAATATTATAAAAATATTAACTAATAACTTAGCCCTGTTATGCTTTTAGAGTTGACTAGAAATCTCTGCTGGCTCTCAGGAAATGGCTTTAGATATTTATAGCCAACCAGATTTTGTTACAGGTTGGAGATGAACATGTGAGCATATATATAACTCTGTAAGTGCATATATAATGCAGCATTCAAATGAAAGGTTTATTTAGATGTGAATATAAATATAATGGAAGGGCGGGGCAAGATGGCAGACTGGTGAGCTGTATGTTTTAGTTACTCCTCCAGGAAAGTAGGTAAAAAGCCAGGAACTGCGTAGACTGGACACCACAGAGCAATCTGTCTTTGGGCATACTTCATACAACACTCATGAAAACGTGGAACTGCTGAGATCAGCGAAATCTGTAAGTTTTTGCGGCCAGGGGACCCGCGCCCCTCCCTGCCAGGCTCAGTCCCAGGGGAGGAGGGGCTGTCAGCTCCGGGAAGGAGAAGGGAGAATTGCAGTGGCTGCTCTTATCGGAAACTCATTCTACTAATTCAAACTCCAACCATAGATAGACTGAGACCAGACACCAGAGACTCTGAGAGCAGCCAGCCCAGCAGAGAGGAGACAGGCATAGAAAAAAAACAACACGAAAAACTCCAAAATAAAAGCAGAGGATTTTTGGAGTTCTGGTGAACACAGAAAGGGGAAGGGCGGAGATCAGGCCTCGAGGCGCATATGCAAATCCCGAAGCAAAGCTGATCACTCTGCCCTGTGCATCTTTCCTTAATGGCCCTGGTTGCTTTGTCTATTAGCATTTCAATAACCCATTAGATCTCTGAGGAGGGCCGTTTTTTTTTTTTTTTTTTTTTTTTTTTTTTTTTTTTTTTTTTAAATCCTTTTTGCTTTTTCTAAAACAATTACTCTAAGAAGCTCAATACAGAAAGCTTCAAAGAATTGAAATTTGGGCACGTCAAGTCAAGAGCAGAACTAAGAGAGCTCTGAGACAAAAGGCAATATTCCAGTGGCTGAGAAAATTCACTAAACAACACAACTTCCCAAGAAAAGGGGGGTGTCCGCTCACAGCCACCATCCTGGTGGACAGGAAACACTCCTGCCCATCGCCAGCCCCATAGCCCAGAGCTGCCCCAGACAACCCAGTGTGACGGAAGTGCTTCAAATAACAGGCACACACCACAAAACTGGGCGTGGACATTAGCCTTCCCTGCAACCTCAGCTGAAGGTCCCAGAGCTGGGAAGGTGGAGCAGTGTGAATTAACAAAGCCCCATTCAGCCATCATTTGAGCAGACTGGGAGCCTCCCTACACAGCCCAGCAGCCCAGAACTGCCCTGGGGGGACGGCACTCACCTGTGACATAGCACAGTCATCCCTCAACAGAGGACCCGGGGTGCACAGCCTGGAAGAGGGGCCCACTTGCAAGTCTCAGGAGCCATACGCCAATACCAAAGACTTGTGGGTCAGTGGCAGAGACAAACTGTGGCAGGACTGAACTGAAGGATTAGACTATTGCAGCAGCTTTAAAACTCTAGGATCATCAGGGAGATTTGATTGTTAGGGCCACCCCCCCTCCCCGACTGCCCAGAAACACGCCCCACATACAGGGCAGGCAACACCAACTACACACGCAAGCTTGGTACACCAATTGGGCCCCACAAGACTCACTCCCCCACTCACCAAAAAGGCTAAGCAGGGGAGATCTGGCTTGTGGAGAACAGGTGGCTCGTGGACGCCACCTGCTGGTTAGTTAGAGAAAGTGTACTCCACGAAGCTGTAGATCTGAGAAATTAGAGATAAGGACTTCAACTGGTCTACAAACCCTAAAAGAACCCTATCAAGTTCAGCAAATGCCACGAGGCCAAAAACAACAGAAAATTATAAAGCATATGAAAAAACCAGACGATATGGATAACCCAAGCCCAAGCACCCAAATCAAAAGACCAGAAGAGACACACCACCTAGAGCAGCTACTCAAAGAACTAAAGATGAACAATGAGACCCTAGTACAGGATATGAAGGAAATCAAGAAGACCCTAGAAGAGCATAAAGAAGACATTGCAAGACTAAATAAAAAAATGGATGATCTTATGGAAATTAAAGAAACTGTTGACCAAATTAAAAAGATTCTGGACACTCATAGTACAAGACTAGAGGAAGTTGAACAACGAATCAGTGACCTGGAAGATGACAGAATGGAAAATGAAAGCATAAAAGAAAGAATGGGGAAAAAAATTGAAAAACTCGAAATGGACCTCAGGGATATGATAGATAATATGAAACGTCCGAATATAAGACTCATTGGTGTCCCAGAAGGGGAAGAAAAGGGTAAAGGTCTAGGAAGAGTATTCAAAGAAATTGTTGGGGAAAACTTCCCAAATCTTCTAAACAACATAAATACACAAATCATAAATGCTCAGCGAACTCCAAATAGAATAAATCCAAAAAAACCCACTCCGAGACATATACTGATCACACTGTCAAACATAGAAGAGAAGGAGCAAGTTCTGAAAGCAGCAAGAGAAAAGCAATTCACCACATACAAAGGAAACAGCATAAGACTAAGTAGTGACTACTCAGCAGCCACCATGGAGGCGAGAAGGCAGTGGCACGATATATTTAAAATTCTGAGTGAGAGGAATTTCCAGCCAAGAATACTTTATCCAGCAAAGCTCTCCTTCAAATTTGAGGGAGAGCTTAAATTTTTCACAGACAAAGAAATGCTGAGAGAATTTGCTAACAAGAGACCTGCCCTACTGGAGATACTAAAGGGAGCCCTACAGACAGAGAAACAAAGACAGGACAGAGAGACCTGGAGAAAGGTTCAGTACTAAAGAGATTCGGTATGGGTACAATAAAGGATATTAATAGAGAGAGGGAAAAATATGGCAAACATAATCCAAAGGATAAGATGGCCGATTCAAGAAATGCCTTCACGGTTTTAACGTTGAATGTAAATGGATTAAACTCCCCAATTAAAAGATATAGATTCGCAGAATGGATCAAAAAAAATGAACCATCAATATGTTGCATACAAGAGACTCATCTTAGACACAGGGACACAAAGAAACTGAAAGTGAAAGGATGGAAAAAAATATTTCATGCAAGCTACAGCCAAAAGAAAGCAGGTGTAGCAATATTAATCTCAGATAAAATAGACTTCAAATGCAGGGATGTTTTGAGAGACAAAGAAGGCCACTACATACTAATAAAAGGGGCAATTCAGCAAGAAGAAATAACAATCGTAAATGTCTATGCACCCAATCAAGGTGCCACAAAATACATGAGAGAAACATTGGCAAAACTAAAGGAAGCAATTGATGTTTCCACAATAATTGTGGGAGACTTCAACACATCACTCTCTCCTATAGATAGATCAACCAGACAGAAGACCAATAAGGAAATTGAAAACCTAAACAATCTGATAAATGAATTAGATTTAACAGACATATACAGGACATTACATCCCAAATCACCAGGATACACATACTTTTCTAGTGCTCACGGAACATTCTCCAGAATAGATCATATGCTGGGACATAAAACAAGCCTCAATAAATTTAAAAAGATTGAAATTATTCAAAGCACATTCTCTGACCACAATGGAATACAATTAGAAGTCAATAACCATCAGAGACTTAGAAAATTCACAAATACCTGGAGGTTAAACAACACACTCCTAAACAATCAGTGGGTTAAAGAAGAAATAGCAAGAGAAATTGCTAAATATATAGAGACGAATGAAAATGAGAACACAACATACCAAAACCTATGGGATGCAGCAAAAGCAGTGCTAAGGGGGAAATTTATAGCACTAAACGCATATATTAAAAAGGAAGAAAGAGCCAAAATCAAAGAACTAATGGATCAACTGAAGAAGCTAGAAAATGAACAGCAAACCAATCCTAAACCAAGTACAAGAAAAGAAATAACAAGGATTAAAGCAGAAATAAATGACAGAGAGAACAAAAAAACAATACAGAGGATAAATATCACCAAAAGTTGGTTCTTTGAGAAGATCAACAAGATTGACAAGCCCCTAGCTAGACTGACAAAATCAAAAAGAGAGAAGACCCATATAAACAAAATAATGAATGAAAAAGGTAACATAACTGCAGATCCTGAAGAAATTAAAAAAATTATAAGAGGATATTATGAACAACTGTATGGCAACAAACTGGATAATGTAGAAGAAATGGACAATTTCCTGGAAACATATGAACAACCTAGACTGACCAGAGAAGAAATAGAAGACCTCAACCAACCCATCACAAGCAAAGAGATCCAATCAGTCATCAAAAATCTTCCCACAAATAAATGCCCAGGGCCAGATGGCTTCACAGGGGAATTCTACCAAACTTTCCAGAAAGAACTGACACCAATCTTACTCAAACTCTTTCAAAACATTGAAAAAAATGGAACACTACCTAACTCATTTTATGAAGCTAACATCAATCTAATACCAAAACCAGGCAAAGATGCTACAAAAAAGGAAAACTACCGGCCAATCTCCCTAATGAATATAGATGCAAAAATCCTCAACAAAATACTTGCAAATCGAATCCAAAGACACATTAAAAAAATCATACACCATGACCAAGTGGGGTTCATTCCAGGCATGCAAGGATGGTTCAACATAAGAAAAACAATCAATGTATTACAACACATTAAAAACTCGAAAGGGAAAAATCAATTGATCATCTCAATAGATGCTGAAAAAGCATTTGACAAAATCCAACATCCCTTTTTGATAAAAACACTTCAAAAGGTAGGAATTGAAGGAAACTTCCTCAACATGATAAAGAGCATTTATGAAAAACCCACAGCCAGCATAGTACTCAATGGTGAGAGACTGAAAGCCTTCCCTCTAAGATCAGGAACAAGACAAGGATGCCCGCTGTCACCACTGTTATTCAACATTGTGCTGGAAGTGCTAGCCAGGGCAATCCGGCAAGACAAAGAAATAAAAGGCATCCAAATTGGAAAAGAAGAAGTAAAACTGTCATTGTTTGCAGATGATATGATCTTATATCTAGAAAACCCTGAGAAATCGACGATACACCTACTAGAGCTAATAAACAAATTTAGCAAAGTAGCAGGATACAAGATTAATGCACATAAGTCAGTAATGTTTCTATATGCTAGAAATGAACAAACTGAAGAGACACTCAAGAAAAAGATACCATTTTCAATAGCAACTAAAAAAATCAAGTACCTAGGAATAAACTTAACCAAAGATGTAAAAGACCTATACAAAGAAAACTACATAACTCTACTAAAAGAAATAGAAGGGGACCTTAAAAGATGGAAAAATATTCCATGTTCATGGATAGGAAGGCTAAATGTCATTAAGATGTCAATTCTACCCAAACTCATCTACAGATTCAATGCAATCCCAATCAAAATTCCAACAACCTACTTTGCAGACTTGGAAAAGCTAGTTATCAAATTTATTTGGAAAGGGAAGATGCCTCGAATTGCTAAAGACACTCTAAAAAAGAAAAACGAAGTGGGAGGACTTACACTCCCTGACTTTGAAGCTTATTATAAAGCCACAGTTGCCAAAACAGCATGGTACTGGCACAAAGATAGACATATAGATCAATGGAATCGAATTGAGAATTCAGAGATAGACCCTCAGATCTATGGCCGACTGATCTTTGATAAGGCCCCCAAAGTCACCGAACTGAGCCATAATGGTCTTTTCAACAAATGGGGCTGGGAGAGTTGGATATCCATATCCAAAGAATGAAAGAGGACCCCTACCTCACCCCCTACACAAAAATTAACTCAAAATGGACCAAAGATCTCAATATAAAAGAAAGTACCATAAAACTCCTAGAAGATAATGTAGGAAAACATCTTCAAGACCTTGTATTAGGAGGCCACTTCCTAGACTTTACACCCAAAGCACAAGCAACAAAAGAGAAAATAGATAAATGGGAACTCCTCAAGCTTAGAAGTTTCTGCACCTCAAAGGAATTTCTCAAAAAGGTAAAGAGGCAGCCAACTCAATGGGAAAAAATTTTTGGAAACCATGTATCTGACAAAAGACTGATATCTTGCATATACAAAGAAATCCTACAACTCAATGACAATAGTACAGACAGCCCAATTATAAAATGGGCAAAAGATATGAAAAGACAGTTCTCTGAAGAGGAAATACAAATGGCCAAGAAACACATGAAAAAATGTTCAGCTTCACTAGCTATTAGAGAGATGCAAATTAAGACCACAATGAGATACCATCTAACACCGGTTAGAATGGCTGCCATTAAACAAACAGGAAACTACAAATGCTGGAGGGGATGTGGAGAAATTGGAACTCTTATTCATTGTTGGTGGGACTGTATAATGGTTCAGCCACTCTGGAAGTCAGTCTGGCAGTTCCTTAGAAAACTAGATATAGAGCTACCATTCGATCCAGCGATTGCACTTCTCGGTATATACCCGGAAGATCGGAAAGCAGTGACACGAACAGATATCTGCACGCCAATGTTCATAGCAGCATTATTCACAATTGCCAAGAGATGGAAACAACCCAAATGTCCTTCAACAGATGAGTGGATAAATAAAATGTGGTATATACACACGATGGAATACTACGCGGCAGTAAGAAGGAACGATCTGGTGAAACATATGACAACATGGATGAACCTTGAAGACATAATGCTGAGCGAAATAAGCCAGGCACAAAAAGAGAAATATTATATGCTACCACTAATGTGAACTTTGAAAAATGTAAAAACAAATGGTTTATAATGTAGAATGTAGGGGAACTAGCAGTAGAGAGCAATTAAGGAAGGGGGAACAATAATCCAAGAAGAACAGATAAGCTATTTAACGTTCTGGGGATGCCCAGAAATGACTATGGTCTGTTAATTTCTGATGGATGTAGTAGGAACAAGTTCACTGAAATGTTGCTATATTATGTAACTTTCTTGGGGTAAAGTAGGAACATGTTGGAAGTTAAGCAGTTATCTTAGGTTAGTTGTCTTTTTCTTACTCCCTTGTTATGGTCTCTTTGAAATGTTCTTTTATTGTATGTTTGTTTTCTTTTTAACTTTTTTTTTCATACAGTTGATTTAAAAAAGAAGGGAAAGTTAAAAAAAAAAAAAAAAGAAAAGAAAAAAGACAAACAAGGAAAAAAAAAAAAAAAGATGTAGTGCCCCCTTGAGGAGCCTGTGGAGAATGCAGGGGTATTTGCCTACCCCACCTTCATGGTTGCTAACATGACCACAGACATAGGGGACTGGTGGTTTGATGGGTTGAGCCCTCTACCATAAGTTTTACCCTTGGGAAGACGGTTGCTGCAAAGGAGAGGCTAGGCCTCCCTGTATTTGTGCCTAAGAGTCTCCTCCTGAATGCCTCTTTGTTGCTCAGATGTGGCCCTCTCTCTCTGGCTAAGCCAACTTGAAAGGTGAAATCACTGCCCTCCCCCCTACGTGGGATCAGACACCCAGGGAAGTGAATCTCCCTGGCAACGTGGAATATGACTCCCGGAGAGGAATGTAGACCCGGCATCGTGGGACGGAGAACATCTTCTTGACCAAAAGGGGGATGTGAAAGGAAATGAAATAAGCTTCAGTGGCAGAGAGATTCCAAAACGAGCCGAGAGATCACTCTGGTGGGCACTCTTATGCACACTTTAGACAACCTTTTTTAAGTTCTAAAGAATTGGGGTAGCTGGTGGTGGATACCTGAAACTATTAAACTACAACCCAGAACCCATGAATCTCGAAGACAGTTGTATAAAAATGTAGCTTATGAGGGGTGACAGTGGGATTGGGAATGCCATAAGGACCAAACTCCACTTTGTCTAGTTTATGGATGGATGTGTAGAAAAGTAGGGGAAGCAAACAAACAGACAAAGGTTCCCAGTGTTCTTTTTTACTTCAATTGCTGTTTTTCACTCTAATTATTATTCTTGTTATTTTTGTGTGTGTGCTAATGAAGGTGTCAGGGATTGATTTAGGTGATGAATGTACAACTATGTAATGGTACTGTAAACAATCGAAAGTACAATTTGTTTTGTATGACTGCGTGGTATGTGAATATATCTCAATAAAATGATGATAAAAAAAAAAAAAAAAAAAAAAAAAAACAATAGCTAAGCTCTGTCAAGAAACAAAGTTTTCATGCGATAAGGTGCTTCCGGAGGCTTTAATGCAGATAAGAGTAGCACCCAGAAGCAGGCTCCTTTTGAGATCCTTTGAAATGGGATATGGGAGGCCATTCATAAGACAAGGTGGTGCATACTCCTGGACTGAACGTGTCCAAGAGCTAGAAACAATAAAATGTGTCCAGCCATTAGGAGCTACAATAGAAACAATCCACAGGCACACCTCCAGTAGGCTCTGTTCCTATACATCATTTTAAGCCAGGGTACTGGGTTCTTCTAAAGAAATGGAAAGATCAACTTCCAATAGACAAATTTGAACCCAAGTGGGAAGGTTGGTATGAATCCTACTAACTACCCACTCTTCTGTTAAACTTATGTGAGTGAAACCACAGATACATCATTCTAGAATAAAATTAGTACCCCGTCATTCATCTCTTCCTTCTAGACCTTTCCACAGGGTCTAGATTGCCAGATACACCAAAGAGAGGGAAGGGTCTGATGAACCACTGATAGTCAAATATTGAAGTGAATCCTTTGAAGACTTGGAATACATCTTCAAAAGAACAAATAAGAAGGAGATAACTCCTGAGGAGGAATCTGGACCTGGCATCATGGGATTCAGAATATCTTCTTGACCAAAAGGGGGATGCAAAATGAGCGAAAAAGTTTCAGTGGCTGAGAGATTTCAAATGGAGTCGAGAGGTCACTCTGGTGGACATTCTTATGCACTATATAGATAACACCTCTTAGGCTTTAATGTATTGGAATAGCTACAAGTAAATACCTGAAACTACCAAACTCCAACCCAGCAGTCTGGACTCCTGAAGACAATTATATAATAATGTAGATTACAAGGGGTGACAGTGTGATTGTGAAGACCTTGTGGATCACACCCCTTTATCTAGTGTATGGATGGATGAGTAGAAAAATGGGGATAAAAACTAAATGACAAATAGGATGGGATGGGGGGCATGGTTTGGGTGTTCTTTTTTTACTTTTATTTTTTATTCTTATTCTGATTCTTTCTGATGTAAGGGAAATGTTCATAAATAGATTGTGGTGATGAATGCACAATTATATGATCGTACTGTGAACAGTTGATTTTATACCATGGAGACTGTATGGTATGTGAATATATTTCAATAAAACTGAATTTAATTAAAAAATAAATAAATAAATAAATAAATAAATAAATAAATAAATATAATGGAAGTCATACATCACAAAGGCCTTATTTGGTCCCAATAAGACTTATGAGTTCTCTGAGAGTGGCATTCTCCCCTGGGTAATTTATAAACTATTATTCCCAATTGTAAGAACACTGAAAGACTTGACAAGTGAATGGCTCCAATTTTCATTTTAATATAGTTGGATCAAATCCAGAAAATGTAGAAATGCTATTTTCCATGAAGCTAAGATTGAAGACATTGCTACATATACAGTTTTAAAACATAATGAAGGATTTTGGATAATTTCAATTTTAATCTATCTGTAGATATGAATGCTTTACAGCAAAATATTGATATAGATATGAACATGGAGATATATATATATATATATATATATATATATATATATACACACACACATATATATGTATATACACACACACACAAACTTAGGTAGATATAAATACAAATGCCTTAAAAAGTAGCCATGCATTTTCGAGAAGATATTTAGATATAGTAGCAATACAAGAAAAAAATAAGGCCAAACTGCAATCCACAAATATTGATAAGAAAAACTTAATTCTGTATTATAAGCTTCCTAAATTGAGCTAGTAACTGAAATGCTGGAATTCTGCTATATAGATATAAATGTCTACAAGCTTCATAATTTTAAGAATCAAGGGAGGATCAACATACACACTAAACCCATTAGGATGCCTTAAAATAGAATCATTAAGTCCTAAAAGCTATCTTTTCTGATGGCTGCCAGATAACATTTTATTTCAACAAACACCATCAATGCATTGAGGTATATTAAGGTCAAAAAGCAGGTTGGAGATGAACATGTGAGCATATACATAACTCTATATATCAAACCAGGCTGCACTGGTTTCACACAGAAGAGTCTTGCAAAAAATACATAGTTGAGCCTATATGTGTATCTACTTTTAATAGAGTAGCTTATCTCTGCCCCATTGTCTTCAGTCAATAATTTGTTAACTTGGTTTTGCTGATTGTAGTGGTCTGTAAAATAAGTTCCTGCTGGGAATGGTTGATATAACTTCTGCCTGCCTTTGACAAACATTTAACTAATTAAATGACTAGTTTCATTTTAATTAAAAATTATGATTCAATAACTGAACAATCCCCCAAAAATAACTTAAACATTCAGAAAGAAGATTTTTTTTTAAAGCACTCTAATTTTCTGTATTGGAGGGAGAAGAAGGAAATTATTTATTTAAATTTTGATTCTTCTCAAAACTTTAACAGTTTTGAATTGATGTAATTTTTAAATTCCTCATAGATGGAAATGTTGAAAAATGGTTTAATCTTGCTGTTTTAGTTTCCAAGGCTGCTTAAAGTGGATGCCATGAAATAAACTGGCTTAAACCATGGGAATTTATTAGCTTACAAACTTACAGTTTTGAGGCCATGAAAATGTCCAAATCAAGGCATCATCAAGGCAATGCTTTCTACTCAAACACTGGCTGCCAGAGATCCTTGGCTTGTCTGTCACATGGCGAGACACATGGTAGTGTCTGCTGGCTTTCCCCTTCTCTTCCAGTTTTTGTTTCTTTCATGGCTTCCTCTTTCTCTCTCTGAATTCATTTAATTTATAAAGGATTCCAGTAATAGGATTAAGTTCCATCCTGAATGAGGTGCGTCACACCTTAACTGAAGTAGCCTCACCAAAAGATCCTATTAACTATGGGTTTACATCCACAGGAGTGGATTAGATTTAAGAACACGTACTTCTGGGATACACACAGTTTCATACCACCACACTCCACCATCTGAACCCCCAAAAGACACACTCTTTTCACATACAAAATACATTCATCCCAACACAATATCCCAAACACTTTAAGTTATTGCAGTAATAATGCTAAGTACAAAGTCTCATCAAACTTGGTTATAGTCGTGGTCTGTCCGGGGACACAGTTTCCCTCTGCCTGTGGATCTATAAAACCTAGAGAACAAGTTACCTGCTTCCAATATACAAAGGAAGGACAGGCATAGGAGAAATTCTCATTCCTATAGGGAGAAATTAAAAGGAAAACAGGGGTCAGGGGTCCCAAACAATTCTGAAACCCTGCAGGGCATACTTCGTTAGATTTCAAGGTCTGAGAGTCATCTATGGACTGGAGGTTTTGTCCACTGAGCCTGATGGAGTGACATCCCTACCCTTTCCAAGTGCTTGTGCAGCAGTGGCCATGCTCTCCCCAAACACTAGGGTGAAGGGCTCCACCCTCTTGAAAACTGGGGTGACAGCCAGACTTTCTGCAATCCCTGAGGAATAAGCTCCAAACTCTGAGAACACTGGGGTGGTAGCACTCCTCCCAAACAATGGGGTGGAAGGCCTGCCCTCTCCAAGCTCTGGGGCAGACTCACCCTTTTCTCCCATGTAGGTGGCCTCGCTCTCTTGGGCCAAGAATATGTCTTGGGTCCAGACCTCAGCTTCCATGGTTCTGCATATGAAGTGATTTTTCCTTCAATCGTCCCTTTTCTGTCCCTTTTAGTCCAGGCAGGCAGTGGTTCTGTTCACACAAATCTCACAATGAACTTGTTGGTTTTGCATGTAGTACACAGGGGTCCAAACCATCAGACAAAAGAACTTTCCACAGATCCTTCCTAGATCACTTGACTTCCACAGAAATTGCTGAGCAGTCTCTGGTAACTCACTTTCCAGAAGCTCAGACATTTCTAATCCATCATTTCTGGTTTCTTGGGGTCAGGAATTCAGTTCTCAGCTTATCCTTTTCCTCTCCCATTTTACTATAAGCTGCAAGGAGAAATCAGGCTACACTTTCAGCATTTAGCTCGGAAATTTCCTCAGCTAAATATTTAAAGTCATCGTTTTCATATTCTGCCTTCTATCTGACATCTGGACTCAATTTTGCAATGGTCTCTGCCACTTTAAAACAAGGATTGCCTTTCTTCCAGTTTCTGATAACACATACATCATCATAAGCAATTTTGGAGTCCATGTTTTTGCTAGCAGTCTCTTCAAAGCACTCTAGGCCTATTCTATCAAGTGCCTCACAATTCTTCTAGCTCCTACCATTTCCCAATTCCAAAGCTGTTTCCACATTTTTGGTATTTGCAAAGTCTGCACCCCACACCAAGTACCAAAATCTGTTTTAGTCTCCTGGGCTTCTCAAAGCAGATCCATGAAATAGTCTTGCTAAAACAATGGAAATTTATTAGCTTACAAACTTATAGCTGTGAGGCCATGAAAATGTCCAAATCAAGGCATCATCAAGGCAATGCTTTCTTCTTGAAGGCTAGCTGCCAGAGATCCTTGGCTCCTCTGCCACATGGCAAAGCACATGGTGGTATCTGTTGGCCTCTCCATTTTCTTCCAGTTCTTGTTGCTTTCAGTTTCTTGCTTCCATGGCTTTCCTCTTTCTCTCTCTGTATTCATTCCATTTGTAAAGGATTCCAGTAAAAGGATTATGTTCCATCCTGAATGAGGTAGGTCACACCATAACTGAAGTAGCTTCTTAAAAAGATTGTACTAACAATGGGTTTACATCCACAGAAATCAATTAGATTTAAGAACATGTTTTTTTCTGGGGAACATACAGCTTCAAACCACCATCCTTACTCAGTAGGTAAGTATAGTTATCTAGTTACTAGCATTTATTAATAGTTTTAATATTTAATAAATAATTGGAAACTTCTTAATTTTTAATTTGAACAAGTTTTTAAATTCACTCTTACAGATGAATAACACGTTTTAGAATAAGAAAGATCCAATTACTTTAGACACGTACATTTTATATCATAAAATCATATTCCTACAGTAAAATTGTATTAAATAAATTGCATTTGATAGGAAAATATGCAAGAAGTGTGTGCATGTTACACACACATTTGATGAAAAAAATGAATAGACATAACTGCTTCCCTCTAAGAGATTGCAATCTAGTCTGCAGAAATCAATAACTCTGGTATAAAATATATTTGACAATAATCCCTAGGAGATTTCAATCTTTTGCTAATTCTAAACAAGCATTTTTGAACATGGTCAAGGGATGATAAGAAGACCTGGTTTTAGAAATCATCTTTCTACATAACAAAAGCTTATTCAACGTTTATTAAATTCATACTTATTAAGAATCTATGAATGAGCCAGACACCATCCTTGGCAAGCAGATATAATGGAAAACAAAATTTTGATCCCACCCATGTGGGGTTGAGAGGGTAATGGAATTATAAAGATGAGGGAACAGTTCCAACATTCCAACACCCACACACTTCCTCCTTTGTCCCAAATCAAGAAACAATAACCCAGCTTTCTTCTCAGGTAGCTGTACATCTCAGACAAAAGGGATCCGGTGTTGCAGGAGTGAAGGAGTAAGTGGAATTAAAATTTTTTTCCATTTAATAATTCTCAAAGCATCCCTTCACTTTGTGAGTTCACACAGCATTATGGTTCCCTGCCCATCTGAAATGTTCCTGGTTCACTCCAAGAGCTTATCTGGAAACTATTTCCCTGCTAAAAACCTTCTAGAAATCCATTCTGCCCCATCCTCTCCATGCCACACCAAAGCAGAAGCATGCCCTCGGTTTAGCCACTTTGTTTTCTTTGGACTGTGGATGATAAAATAGTATGATACTTACCTCATTCAAGCAAGTGATGATTTAATGATAACCACATCAACAACCGTAGCAGCTAATACGGAACACTAGGTAACCCCCCAGGCAGAAAGTTGTGCTTTTTGTATGGATTATCCTCTTTTATCCTCACAATAACCCTATGAGGTAAGTGGTAATCTCATCCTCGTTTTAAATTGGAAACTGGAGTCTAGAAGGATTAAATAATTTGCCATAGATTGCACAACTAGTCAGTGACTGAAGGAAAATCTACCCCTGGGCATCCTGTATCCGGATTTTGGGATCGTAAAGGTTACTCTCAATCAGATTCTGCACGTAAAACCCCCGCAGAGCACTTGGCATATAATAGGTGCTGAAAAAGTTCCTTCAAACTCCATCCTTTCTGAACTAGGGTTAGTGAGAATCATTCAGGACAAGTGGGAGGCCTACTAAACTGTGGCTTTGAACCAGGATAGTTTTTGGAAGTGTTTTTTGGAGGAAAATTTTAGAGCACCTCTTCCACTCCACTGCTGTCCTTAAAGACTGTTCTAACCCCCAAAAAGGAATCAACCTACTCTAACATGAAGTATGAGAAGACTAAGATTTTATCTTCATCAGAAAGCTTTAGGATATTCTACCTTCCTAGGAATGTTGACTCTCTTTGTCATGATGTTACTGGAATATCTTTTCTGCTGCCCCACTCGTGTGCTCTATTTGTCTACAATCTTTATTTTTCTGCGTCTATAAAGATTCTGCCTCTCCCAGTGGTATTCCCAGGAAAATGACTTCTATCTTGCTCAGGACCATCCAGTCAATATCCTCAAAGAAAATCTTTTTTCAATTGATTTCAGATGATGTTATATGTCCTGATAAGCAGCTTAAAAGCAAAACAGACATAAGCTGGACTCCAGGCTCTACAACATTTGCCAATATTTAGAGAATAAAGATAGAGATAGAAAGAATACTATATTTAAGTGATGGCCCACAGTCTATTGCATTTCCTTAAGCCTCCTTCTCCTCCACTTGATGATTGCTAAAATAATTTCCATCTCATTCATTTCATGAGATATTAATATTTAATAAAGTCAAAGCATTGAACGAGGAGGAAATGTGATACTTGGTTTCTTGTCTTCATCCTGAGAGATGTTCTATCCATATGACTCGTTAAAATCTAAGAGTCTCCATTTCTTCATTCATAAAATGGGAATGATACTATGTTACCTTCCTCACAAAGTAATTGTATGGAAAGTGACTAGTGTATGTAAGAGCTATGAAAATAGAAATGCAATTCCTAAACTTTTACATATGAAGGAACTTCCTTTCACTTTTGAAGAAATGTGCTATATGGCCATTTTATTTTAAGTAAAAATTCATCACAATATTTGCATTGCTTTATACATGTACTAAGCAGGTGCTCAGCAAGTGCTTACTGAACAGTGAGCAGAAACTGTTTAGTTTAGTTCTGAACAGAACTAAATAGTTTTGTCTTTATAGAATAGACTGTCTGCATGCCGTGTATTTTCTGATACACACAAGAAACCTAAGACAGTTCCAGCTACAATATCTCCTGAAGCATTACCTTAATTCAGATTAAATTGGATACAAGAGTAAGTATGAGACTTAACTTTTAATATCCAGAATTCTTTCTGCCATTACATAAATTCCTGGCAGCATAATTAGGTCATGAATAATAGGTGTGCAAAGTACACATTCAGAAATGGAAGAATGCAGGCACTCAGGCATAATAATGGTACAAGTTACCTGTGCCACTATTATTTAATGTATATGAAGAAATGACTCTTGTCACTGATGTAATTTCTCCATATAAAAACAATACACTGAAGATATTTTAATATAATGCTTAATACTATTCAGAAAATGTTCATGCAGATGTTACTTTATTCAAAAA
Source organism: Choloepus didactylus (assembly GCF_015220235.1). Taxonomy (NCBI): domain Eukaryota; kingdom Metazoa; phylum Chordata; class Mammalia; order Pilosa; family Megalonychidae; genus Choloepus; species Choloepus didactylus. The sequence continues at coordinate 21,658,517 of NC_051311.1, forward strand.
TGAGAAATTATCTGCCTTTTATTTTGCAACTCTGATGCTATATTTGCAGCCTTCTTTTTCCAAGTTCATTGCAAGAGGTATCCCTGGTAATCACATTTAAATGTTAGTTAAATCATGCTGGTGTAAATGTATCAGAAGTAAAATTGGCTTAGCTTCCTGAAAGAAAGATGATCTCAAATAGAATGATCACTTTGGCAATGTAGAGCTGATCTTCCAAAGAAATGGAAAAAATAAAACTACATATTTTTTCTGAACTTTTTTTCTTCACCTCCAATTACAAAAGCCCAGAAGTGACATTAAAATCTTTTGGAGTTCAATGTACAGAACACCATGAATAGTCAGTCTTCAAATGTTTCTATAGGAGGCACATAAAATCTCTTCAGATACTATTTTAAGTAGGAATTGCTTATAAATTTTGTTTGCATTTTACAGGAAAATCTTTCCTTTTGGGGGCCAGTGGGGTGTTATTTGTTTTATATATATAGAAGTTCAAACACTTCTCAGTCATTTTAAAACAGATTAAAATATAATCTTCCTAATGTAAAAAATGATGTGCTTACTTGTACATCCTGCCATTTTTATGTTTGGTTTACAAACTGTTATCAATTTTTTTGAATTCTGCCTCTAGAATCTTCTATGCTCATTCGTAAGCATTATTTTCAAATGAATGGATTGTTTGCTTTTGGAATCTGTTTTCTGGAACCCTTCATTAATTGGCTCTGATGCTTGCTTGAAACAATAATAGAAATCCAAGTAATTGACATATGAGCATTTTTCAAAATAGGGGATATTTGAATCCTAATATAGATGATGGGGGTTAGAGATGCTGTTTAGTTAGCCAGTTTTAATACTTTAATATAATTGGTTTTTAAAAGCTGCCCTTTTTTAAACATACAAGTCTTAGCATTTTTTACAGCCCCATACCCTGATGGCAAGTATTTTCGTTAAGTGGTTACCATGCCCCAGGCTTTATGCTAGTAATTTTCCAGGTGTTGTTTCTAACTCTCTATCTTATCCACATTTTACATAAAGGAAATAAGCTCAGAGAGGTTAAGTGGCATGCCTAAGGGAACCTGTGGGAACCTCAGAGCCAGGATTCCAATGAGGTCTAAATTACACCATGCCATCATTTTCTGTTATTTCCATGGGAGCTAATTACAAGGGAAGTTAAGAAGTGTGAGAGGATAAAGAAAAAAAAAAAAAAATCCATGGTCAAATAAATCTGTGAAACAATGTTTCACAGAATGTTTAATGGTAGGAATTCTCAGAGCCCCCAAATATGCTAACTTCATTGTGAATTTCCAAGGAAGGATATTGTATGTAGTGTTTCCCAAACTTTGGCCAACAATTCCTCACCCTTTTATTTCCCCTTTGAGAACGCCCTCTTGAGAGTATTCTGTATATAAATATAATGCTTTGCGGGAACCAGCCCATAAAGAATACTGAGATCGAGTCCAGAATTCCCAGCAATCCCCACTACCAAACTCCTGTGACTTTATTCAACAATCATTAATGTCTGTATTCATCCACTCTGCTTTAAAAGATGAACTTGAGGTTCTACCTTGTATTAGGCTCTGTTCTAGGCACTGTAGATCAGGAGATAAAAAGAGGTGGTCCTCACACACTGTCTAGTGAGTTCCCAGACAAACTTGCAGTTTACTTGTCATCTTGCAATTGCAATTTTAAAAATACATGCAGAATTCTGTGGTGGCACAAAGTGTCAGGAAAGATAAGGTCCGAGAAACTCCTACCATCCCTCAGTACTGGATGTGAAGATAATCTGTGGGACTACAATGACAGTGAACACTAATCCTTGGAGACCAAAGCTTCAAAAGCTTTATTAAAAAATAGCAGCTTCAGCTAAGCTCTCAATCTATATGGAGCTCAAACATGGATACCCGAGGCACTGCTTGGAAGGTGCTGAGAACAGGGAACAGAGATTAGTAAACACAGCAGAGAAGTAAAGAAGTCACTGAAAAGACTTTCCAGAAACTTCTACGGGTGCGTTGCCCTTTCAGACAAACACTCACCTCAGGTACTAAATAAAACTGCTGTATGGGAAACTCCTTTTTTTATTTTTTTGAGGAAAGGTTATTGTTTTGTTTTGAGTCTTTTCCATTGAAGCACACAGTCAAATGCAGTAGAATTAAACTACTTTCTAAATACAATATTTAGAGATCCATGTGAATATAAGGAGATAAGTGTCTACTTCATACCTTTGACATTCTTTCAAAATACATTCACTCTCTTTAGGCTTCTGGTAAATATGAAATGTCTCCCTTTTAAAAACCTGTATAAACTTATTCTTGGGATTTTATATTAAATAGAAGCTAAAATAATGTTTGATGCCAGGTTTTGCAAATATAATCTTTTTCATAATGATACCATTTTGTTTCTTTGCAACACTTTCCACAGTTTGAATGTGTTTCTAAATGGCTTTTGAAAGGCCAACTGATACTGACGACCTTCAGTTTTCCTTCATTTCAGTTTCAATTCTGATTGTAATTTAAAAGGGAAAGGAAAACTAGTACATAAAAAGTACATGTGATTAAGCCTAAGCTCAAAAGACTCAAGAGTAATTTTTTAAAAATGGGGTGGGTGGGGATTTCCTCAAATACTGAACCTCTTAAGTAATGTTTGTTCTTTTGACATTTGGCTGTGACATAAACAGCATTTCTATTTCTCCCTACTAATTGTTTTGTAAGTTATTTCAAGGTAGGTTTTTGTAAATGTTTATGAATTCATTCATTGTTCAAAGTGGCACATCTTTGTATCTAGGGAAAGATCTATGTTCATATTTCTTGAATGGGTACTGCTTCACTTAAATCTACTAAACTGTCTATCAGAATTATTTCCAAGGGTCAGAAAACTGTGTGCCCCACTAAGTGTGACTTGTTTGTTTCCTGGGAAAACACCGATCCTTACTGAGGACACTGCATAGCCTAGTTTCCCCCTTCCATCTCCTCCCTTACCGTACTACACACAGGCACACAGACACACAGACACATGCACACACACAGTTTTATGGTGGGGGGGTGGGCAGAGAAAGGGGAAAAGCAATAACATTTCTTCCATTTCCCTACCCAGTACTCCAACCAACACTTATTACAGTCCTTCTCCAGTAGGGACCTAACCACCGAATGTTAAAATCCAGTTACTCTAAAACAAGGTCCCTGTCGCCAGACTGTTCAAACAGAAGTTAGATAAATTCTAGTCAGGAACAAAGAGCCAGAGACCCAGGAATCAGATAAAGGACATTTGTTGGCCTCCTTGACCCCTAAATTCTCATCTCAGACTTATAGGATTCCTAAGTCATGAGAACATGCTTTAGACTTTATGAGAAGCTGTGACTTAAGTAAATAAATGTAGAGACATGTTAACAGAGCAACATCCCTTAACTTATGACCCAAAGGCATGACTGCAGTCATAAATGACTGATTTTGAATTTCTGGTCCATCAGTTATTGACAAAGTTCCTCCCCTTTGCTCCACAAAGTGTTTACAATAAATTTAGGTGCTTCTCACTCTCAATAATACATCTTCCAGCCTGCTAAGTTTAATGCCTTTTCTGGGACACCACTTCTCCCTTTTGTGCTAAAACTTCTCCCTCCTATAGGGGGAGAGTAGAGTTTTAGTGTGTGTGTTTCTGTGGATTAGGTTGGTGTATGATGTGGAGGCAGGTTTCTTCTCACCTCTAGAAACTAGCAGGCATGTCAAAGTGTTTTCCTAAAGAAAAGAAAAGTTCTTTCTCTAGGAGAAATTCAGAGAACTCCTCCTCAAGTAGCTAAC